>NC_143069.1:28168484-28320000 GCF_052426305.1 Pelodiscus sinensis | reverse complement strand
CCTTTGAAAATCCAAACACTGGAATTCATCAATTTTCAGAATATGAAATGAAAATTTTTTAACAAAATGATGCTGTTGAGATTTTCCCAGGGAACTCCCAGCCTCCCCCATTTCCCACCCATCTCAGAGCAGAAGAACTAGCCCAGAAAGTTGGAGGATGGGCACATCTTAAAAAGGACTTGCTAGGAGGGACCTCAGGATCGCATTAAGTTCAAACCCCCCATGCTGAGGCAGGACCAAGTAAATCTTGCCCAGCCCTGACAGGGATTTCTCCAGGCTGTTCTCAATAGCCTCCAATGATGGAGATTCCATTGTTACCCGCACAAAATTCTGTCACTCACACCCTATAAGCACCCTCCCGACCGGGTCCTAGGGCTCAGGCATAAACTTCTCAATGTAGGTACCCAATCCATTCCCAGGGCTCAGCATAGTCTTACACTCTGCAGATTTGCAGGGATTTTTACCAGCGAAAGAGCCTCCAGAGTAATATCCAAGTTATCAAGTTATCCTCTATTCATTAATAGGCACCAAAACCAGAATGGACAGGCTAAGCATAGAGTGCTTGTCATTCCCAATAAGACAGGTGAATTTTTACTCACCAGTCAGGATCAGGTCCCTCTGGGGGACTCCAGTTTCTGCACAGGGTCATTGGCACAAGCTCTGATCTTGGGGCTGCGTCCTGGAGTTGGTTCTCAAAGAAATTCCTTTTGCACCCCAGTTTATATAACGAAAATGGAGTCCTACTTAAGTATAGCTTAATCAGTTATTTTACTAATCACAACAAAACTAGTTCACTCAGTTTCTTATGGAAAACTTGTGCCCCTTGTTTGCTGTGCTCACCAACCCCCCTGTCTCTGGGGTTAGGCAGGCCTAGGTCTTACATAAGAACATAAGGACGGCCATACTGGGTCAGACCAAAGGTCCATCTAGCCCAATAGCCTGTCTGCCGACAGTGGCTGGGACCAGGTGCCCCAGAGGGGGTGGACCGAAGACAATGATCAAGCGATTTGTCTCCTGCCATCCATCTCCAGCCTCTGACAAACAGAGGCCAGAGACAACATTTCTATCCCCTGGCTAATAGCCTTTTATGGACCTAACCTCCAGGAATGTATCTAGTTTCTCTTTAAACTCTGTTATAGTTCTAGCCTTCACAGCCTCCTCTGGCAAGGAGTTCCACAGGTTGACTATGCACTGTGTAAAGAAGAACTTTTGCTTATTAATTTTAAACCTTCTACCCATTCATTTCATTTGGTGTCCTCTAGTCCTTCTATTATGGGAACTAATGAAGAACTTTTCTTTATTCACCCTCTCCACACCACTCATGATTTTATAGACCTCTATCATATCCCCCCTCAGTCTCCTCTTTTCCAAACTGAAAAGTCCCGGTCGCTTTAGCCTCTCCTCATATGGGACCCGTTCAAAACCCCTAATCATTTTAGTTGCCCTTTTCTGAACCCTTTCCAAGGCCAAAATATCTTTTTGAGGTGAGGAGACCACATCTGTACACAGTATTCAAGATGTGGGTGTATCATAGTTTTATACAGGGGCAGTAAGATATTCTGTGTCTTATTTTCTATCCCTTTCTTAATAATTCCTAGCATCCTATCTGTCTTTTTGACAGCTGCTGCACACTGTGTGTGCCCAACTCCCCAAGGGTATGTCTACACTACAAAGTTAATTTGAACTAACAGACGTTAGTTCGAATTAACTTTAATAGGCGCTACACTAGCGCTCCGCTAGTTCGAATTTAAATCGAACTAGCGGAGCGCTTAGTTCGAACTAGGAAAACCTCATTTTACGAGGATTAAGCCTAGTTCGAACAAGCTAGTTCGAATTAAGGGGTGTGTAGCCCCTTAATTCAAACTAGTGGGAGGCTAGCCCTCCCCAGGTTTCCCTGGTGGCCACTCTGGCCAACACCAGGGAAATTCGTATGCCCCCCTTCCCGGCTCCGGACCCGTTAAAGGGGCACGGGCTGGCTACGGTGCCCGTGCCAGGTGCAAGCCTGCCAGCATCCAGCCAGCAGACCCTGCACCTGGCACGGATCGAGCCACCCACCCGATGCCCCCCAGCCCTCCCCTCTTCCCGGGACCAGGCTGGCGGCTCCCGGGAGCTTGCCCGGGACCGCAAGAGGCGGGCACCCGCCTGGGCTAGTGCGGACATCGTGGACCTCGTCCACGATCTCACACTAGACACAGGAAAGTGGCCGGCTAGGGCAGGAGAGCTGCCAGCCTGGCCACCCAGAAGCAGGTGTGCAAGAGAATCAAGGGGGTCCAGTGAGACCCCCAACCCTGAGCCCTGAGCTTACAATGGCCGTCCTGGGTCAGACCAAAGGTCCATCTAGCCCAGTAGCCTGTCTGCCGACAGCAGCCAACCCTAGGGACCCTGGAGGGGATGGACCAAAGACAGTGACCAAGCCATTTGTCTCGTGCCATCCCTCTCCAGCCTTCCACAAACTTCGGGCAGGGACACCACTCCTACCCCCTGGCTAATAGCACTCCATGGACCCAACCTCCATGACTTGATCTCACTTCCCTTTAAACTCTGTTCTAGTTGTAGCCTTCACAGCCTCCTGCAGCAAGGAGTTCCACAGGTTGACTCTTTGCTTTGTGAAAAACAACTTTCTGTTACTAGTTTGAAGCCTGCTACCCATTCCTTTCCTTTGGTGTCCTCTAGTCCTTCTTTATGGGAACTAATGAAGAACTTTTCTGTATGCACCCTTTCCACCCAACTCCTGCTTTTAGAGACCTCTATCCTGTCCCCCCTCCGTCTCCTCTTTTCTAAGCTGAAAAGTCCCAGTCTCTTTAGCCTCTCTTCATATAGGACCTGTTCCCAACCCCTGATCATTTTAGCTGCCCTCCCCTCTCCCACCCTCTCTCTTCCCCTCTCTCACCTCCTTTTCCCAGTCTCCCCCAGTTTTGTTAAAAAATGACAGATTCCATTTTGGAAGACACCTTATCTTTATTTTGTACATCAGGAAGGGGGGCTAGGGAAGGGTAAGTGGAAGGAGGTGAGGGAGGAATGACGTACGAGCCCCCGATGGGGAGGACTGGGCTGGCTCTGCGGGCTTCTGAGTGTGGAAGCTCTCCTGCAGCCCCCCGATTGCCCCCTCTCCCCAGATGGCAGGCTGCGGCATGTGCAGCCGGTCTGATGGCCGAGTGCTGTGATGTGCCCAGTGTGGGCACTCCGGGCACTCCAAGCCAGGACTGCTTTGCAAGCGGGGCACCCCTGAGAACTGTCTGTCCGGGGTGGGGGTCGGGACCCTTTAAGTGCAGCCCTCGGCTAGCCTGAGACAGCATCTCCACGCTCTAAGTCCTCCTCTGATGCCCTGCCGGCACTGCTTCCGGCCATCCTTAAGCCTGGTTCAGGGTCCACTTAATGTGGACATGCTAGTTCGAATTAGCAAAATGCTAATTCGAACTAGTTTTTTAGTCTGGATCCGTTAGTTCGAATTAGCTTAATTCGCAGTAACTAATTCGAACTAAGTTAGTTCGAATTAACGTTGTAGTGTAGACGTACCCCATGAGGGGAGGGTTAGGGCCACACCAATCCCAGCCTCTTGCTTTCCACCCCCAGCCACTGGAGAAGGGAGGGTTGGGGCTGCAGATAGCCCAGGCCTCTTGTCCCCCTTGCAACTCTCCCTGGGAGCCAGCCCAGCCTTCTAGCCCCCTGCCCAGCTAAACACACGCCCCTCCCTCCTGCACCACTAGGGATTTCCACCAGGCAACTGGGAAAGAAAGGGAAGGGAAGGGCTGGCCCAGGCTGGGATTCGATGGGGCTTGTTCCTGTGGATGCAGAGTGATGTGCTGACTCTGGAAAAGGATTTGTTATTAATATTGTTTGTCCTCATTTTGACTAGACACTTTCCTTCTTTTCGGTTTTTAGAACCAAAATGGGTCAGTACCGTCAGCAGGAAAGAGAGAGTTTTGCTTTGGTTTTCAACAGGGCATTCTCCTTCCATTTCTGGAGTTTGAAAACCAAAATGACACAACCGTTTCAATTTAGAATTAAACAAAACACTGTCTTTTATTGAAAACAAATTGGAAAGATGAAGAAGGTCCTTGCACGTGAGCTCTGTTGGTGAAAAAGTATTTAAAATAAATCTGCTTTAGAATGATGAAAATGTTGGGTCAAAAAAATGGTAGAATAAGTTCAGCTAATGTTACTCACAAAGAATGGCCAGTTACCTCACCCTGCAGATAACCATGAGGTGAACTTCCAGGTATGTTCATGATAACATGAGGGGTCACTTACTACAGGACTCAGCAAGCCCCAGCCAGTAGGGACTGGTTGGTTGCTGCTTGGAGAGGCCATTCACAGCGAGGTTCTTTCCTAGGGCCGGATCTAAAGCTCCTGTTGGGAATTACAGTCCCTGCCTTCCTGGTGCTGGCTGTGGCGCTTTATCTGCTGGGAAGGAAAGGTGGGTGTGAGAGTGAGGCTGAGCCGTGTTAGCAAATGTACAGACGGACGTGGCAGAGACACCCCCTGAGACCCGTGTCCCCAGTGTGCCTGGGACGAGGGAAGATGACTAATGACACAGTGAAACCGATCATTTGTTTCAGGGAAGCTGGCTGAGAAATCAAAGAGATGATGATGTGGATTGTCCTTGTGATTAATTATGTGTGTTGCAGTAGCACCCTGGAGCCCCAGAGTGGGGTCAGAGTCCCACTGTGCAAGGCACTGCACATTATTTATTGGGTATGTTACTGTGGTGCTCTGGAGCCCCAGTCTGGGATCAGCCGCTTGCCCCTCACCTCACCCTGCAGCCAGTACTGCACAGACAGATCAGAAATGTAGGAAGCAGTCCCTGGCCCATAGATGGTCCCAGTCTAGGGCTAAGCCAGGGGCGTGTGTCTGGATGGAATATCCACATGCAGGTCACTGAGGCTGCAGGTCAGGGAGGCATCCCCTGGCCAGGAAGGGCCCTTGTGCCCGTGTGTAGGATCTTTCCTGCATCAGGCCCTAACAACTCTGAACACAGAGCTCTGGGCACAGCTCTGCCCTGCAGCCTTTCCTCACAGGCTAGGTCTACACAACAGAGTTTTTGTGGAAGATCTCTTCCATAAAAAGCTTCTTGTGCAAGAAGCCTGTAATCTAAACAAAGCCACAGCCGTGGGGCTGGGGCTCTGTGTCAGTGGAATGAGGGCCTGGAGCTGTATCACTCAGTCTCTGTCTCTCTCTCTCTGCTCACGAGGAAACATGGCCCGGTCTCTGATCACTCTGTCTCGCTGCTTCCAGCTGTGTCTCTGCGGAGGGAGCACAGGTAGGAGGAGTCTATTCCCTCTCCCCTCTTGCTTCCACTCCGAGTCTCTTCTCTCTGAAGGTCCAGCAGATATTCCAGTATCAAAGTGGGCCTCAGCACTCCTGCAGTGGGGAGGAGTGTTCTGGAGGAGTTTTGGAAAAGCCCAGGGCGGGGTGAACTCCCTGGTCAGGGTGGGATCTGGGAGTTACGAGGAGACATTGAAAGAAGGGATTTGCCAAAGCAGCATGTTCTGCGGTTGCCAGCTGTCTGGTATTGACCCAGACAGTCCGGTACAGTCTGGTGAAAACCCAGAAAATACCGGACATGTAATACCGGGGTGGGGGGAGCATGGGGATTTAAAGGTGCAGTGACTCTATTTTTGTGCATTTTTTTCTCAACAACTTTGGTGTCCCCCCCCCCCCTGCCTTTTTTTTCCCCTGCCATGTTTGGTATTTTTCATGAAACTATCTGGCGTGTTCCCATCAAATTCACCAGCACCAGTGAAACACAGCACAGTGTGTTTGAAAACTGCTCCAAATGTGTGAAGAAATGAAAGTGATTCCACTCAGGGGCTGTTGGGGCTATTTGGCCGCAAATATTATCTGGTTCAACGTGAGGCTCAGCGTGTCCACACACGGATCTGCCCCAAAACACCTACAGCAGGTTTCCTTACAGCAACTGTAATTTTGGTGCAGGCCTTTGTATGACATGTCTGCAGTCCTCCCCACCCTCCACTGACGCGAGCCAAACTGCAAAGATGCCCATTTGGGATTTAGAGAGCCCCATAACTACTGCTGGATCCCTGTCAAATGACACAAAATTTGTGCAC
The DNA here is from genome assembly GCF_052426305.1 of Pelodiscus sinensis. Classification (NCBI taxonomy): domain Eukaryota; kingdom Metazoa; phylum Chordata; order Testudines; family Trionychidae; genus Pelodiscus; species Pelodiscus sinensis. Next base: position 28,313,932 of record NC_143069.1, on the reverse strand, counting down.
ATTTTTTTTTAAGAAATGGGGGGGGGGGGGTTCAAACAACACAAAGGCCTCTTCAAGATTTTTTCCATTGAAAATTTCATTAAATCAAACAATTTCTGTCCAAAGGTTTGTTTTTGGTTAAACTATTTTCCATTAAATAAAAAGTCTCTGTTGAAAAATGTCATACACTTGTGAAAAATGGCAGTGTCTTCATCTTCACCCCTGATATGTCAGGGATTTTAAGTTGCATCCATCCTCAACTCCCTGCTGACCTGGTGCGATGTGTGTGGTTGGTTGGTTGGTTGGTTGGTTGGCCATTTAGCTGAAGTAGAACAGGATGTTCAAGTCTCGTCTTACGAGACTTTCCCTCTATGAATGGTGCAGCCACCACGTTCCCTGACTATCCAGAAATAGGGCTTGCCACCTCTCTCGGAGTATGAGCTGCAATCCTAGCAGGAGAACCAGTTATGGGAAGAAACCTACTCACAGCTGGATCTCTGCAAACAGGCTCAGTGTCACCAATAAAAACAACAAGGAGTCCTGTGGCACCATAAACTCTAACAAATTGTTGTAGCCATGAGCTTTCACGGGTATGCCAACAAAGTGGACACCAACCCATAAAAGCTTATGCTCAGGTAATTTTGTTAGTCATTAAGGGTATGTCTGCACTGTACCCTTGCCTCAAAATAAGCTACACAGCACCACATTTTGAAATAAAGTGCTATTCCAAAACATCCTTTAACCCTTGCGGAACATGGGTTACAGGAACACTGAAATAGTGCTGGATGCTTTAAAGATGGATCCCAAAATATCGCCATAGTGTAGACATAGCCTAAGGTACTACTACAAGACTCCTTGCTATTGTGCTGAAACAGACTAACATGGCTATCCCTCTGGCAAGTGTCACCTATGTATGTGTGTGTGAATGAGAGAGAGAGAGTACGCAGCATCACTGACACCCTCTGTCCTTATTACTCCGCACAGGGAACGAGTCCAGCATGACACCAGCAACGCTTCTGAAGATAGTTTTCCTTGTAAGAGCTTTTAGAGTTATCAGGGTCACCTCATCTGCACATGGGGGAGAAATGCGGGGGTTGGGGGTAAATGTGGGGGATGGGCAGATCAGATTGTCTGTCTGAGAGTTATAACAACAACCTGCCAGTGATCAAAGTGAATGAGGAAAAAGAGTTCTTGGAGTCCCAGGGCTCAAGCATCTGAGTCCTTGCGGTTCCTTTGTCCCACCCTTTGCCAGTGATCCCCAGCCCTGCATTGCCAGGGCTTAGGGGACTGAGTCAAGTGTTGCCCCTTCCCTTCCTTCATGGAAAGGCTCATCCCAGGGAAAGCCCCCACTGGAAAGTGCCCCACCCCCGACACTGGGAGCTGGGAGCAAGAGTGCCTCATGGGAGCTGTAGTTCTGGTGCCTCATGCTCCTAGTCTGTGGCTCTCCCGTGATGCATCACTTTCTCCCCTCTTGGTGATGGGAAGTAGCACATCATGGGTGTCCCTGGTTGCAGTGCATCATGGGAGATGAAGCCCAGACTGTTCAGCCTGTAGAGGAGAATATCAGCAGGGTGCCACTGAACATGTCCCATGTAGTACCAAGTGGTATGCAAATCAGAATATGTCTGGTTTGGGCCAAAGTATTGCAGTTTTGAGTTACTCCATTTTTGAATAAAGTATGGAAATTTTCTGCCAGAAGCCGACTGCTTTTGACAAAATAACTTTGTCGGAAACCCAGCGAGACAGTCTCATGGAACATCTTCAGTGGCCACCTGAAATCCTTCTGTTCAGGTACCATCTAGTGACCCTGACGAGGATCAGGCTCCATGGTGCTCAGTGCTACCCAGGTGGGAGAAATAGAAGATCTGTTGTTATAATTTGTCCTCAAGGAGGTACCGTCTCCTGAAGGCGCTTACTCCTAAGTGATGATGTGTACTTGTCTCTCTCTCCCCAGATTCCTCAGTGGATTTGCCAGAAAGCACCAGGGTGAGTTGCACTTTTACTAAGGACAAAGTGAGGTGAGAGCAGAGAGCAATTGGTTTGCCTGTTCCTGCTTGGCAGGGACCCTCAGGCTTAGAACATGGATTCACTCGGGGTTTCCAGGTTCAGGTTGTTTCTGTGACTCCCTGCTACTGCCCCAGATCTCCACCCAGGAGCAGGTAGCTGCCTCCTTCACCTGCTGTTAGCCTGGCCAGTCAGGCCCTGCCCTCACAGACACACAGGCTGTATCTACACTGGCGCGATCTTGCGCAAAAGCAGCTGCTCTTGCGCAAAAACTTGCTGCCTGTCTGCACTGGCCGAGTGTTTTTGCGCAAGAAAACTGATATTCTAATGTATACAATCAGGGCTTCTTGCTTAAGAACTCTGATGCTCCCGCTCAGGAAGAAGCTCTTTTGCGCAAAAGCTCTTCCAGAAGAGGCCAGTGTAGACAGGCAACATGAATTTCTTGCGCAAGAAAGCCCCATGTTTAAAATGGCCATCAGAGCTTCCTTGCGCAAGAAAGACCTATGGTTAAAATGGCCATCAGAGCTTTCTTGTGCAAGAAAGTCCTATGGTTAAAATGGCCATCAGAGCTTTCGTGTGCAAGAAAGTCCTATGGTTAAAATGGCCATCAGAGCTTTCTTGTGCAAGAGAGCGTTTACACTGACATGGATGCTCTTGCGCAAAAGCACATGCCAGTGTAGACACTCTCTTCTGGAAGAGTTTTTGCAAAAGAACTCTTCCACAAAAGAATTTTTTGCGTGAGAACATGCCAGTGTAGATGTAGCCACAGAGAAACATCCAGACAAGAAGGAAACATCCTTCCCAAACTCCACACCAGAGCGATAAGAGAGAATCCCCAATGGCTTGAAAATCTAGCTAGCTACAGAGGGGCTTCCCCCGCCAGCCTTTGCAGCCAGACAAGCAGCCAAGGCAGAGAAGTTCGAGGTTTCAGTGTTCCCATTAAAATGCCTGCGAAATGGATGGTCAAATCTCACAGATGGGTTTGAAAACCTCCAAAATGTTTCCCACATGGGAATCGGTTCTTTTAAGATGGATCCGTTTAGTGAAATCCCAGCAGCTGGGGAAAGAAGACAGACAAGGGGTAAAATCCTGGGCGATTCCCATTGATTTCCTCCAGGGGGTTGGCAGGGCATGTCAATGTCTGTGGGGTGTGTGCAGGCTCACACTGTAAGCAGCAGGTGGGCTATGGTCAAGACCGTCCTTAGGATTTATGGTGACCTAGGCAGGATTATTAAATTGGTGTCCCTATGCCTGACTTCCTCTTCCACCCCTACCCCGACCCCTTCCCTTCCCAGAGACTCCAGCAGCCAATCCCCTCCCTCAGACTGTGCTGCAGGCAGCGCATTTGGCCCTCTCTAGGACCCAGCCCTGCTGTTACATGTGTAATCCTTCCACCAGGTAGGCCTGGCAGCAACCAGGGCTGGGTTCAATATCTAGGGCTATGTCTACACTGGTGGGTTATTGCGGAAGAATGGCCGTTCTTCTGGAAAGCATCCACACTACCACCTGCTCTTGCACAAGAAGGTGTACAGGATGGCGTGGTAAGAGAGGGCTCCTTGCGCAAGAGCTATGCTTTTTTTAAACAGGTGTAAGCCCTCTTGTGCAGGAGTTCTTGCTAGAGTGATTAGAGATTAGAGAGATTAGAGATCCTAATTCGAACAACCTACTCCGTGCCGCGTGTAGTCACGGGCACAGAGTTCAGACTAAGGGGGATTTAAAACTGGCGGCGCCCGGGAAGATGCAAATGAAGCCCAGGATATTTAAATCCCAGGCTTCATTTGCAACTTCGAATGCCTACATTAGCCTCCCTAGTTTGAACTAGAGGGCTAGTGTAGACATACCCTGAGTGAAGAAAAGAAATGTTTAGTCTACATCTACACTGGCGCGTTCTTATGAAAAAACTCTTTTGCTGAAGAGTTCTTCTGTAAAAACTCTTCCAGAAGAGAGCGTCTACACTGGCATGTGCTTTTGCGCAAGAGATGTGCTTTTGAACAAGAGCATTCAGGCCTGTGTAGACGCTCTCTTCTGCGAGACAACTCTGATGGCCATTTTAACCAAAGGGGCTTCTTGCGCAAGAAATTTATGTTGCCTATCTACACTGACCTCTTGCGCAAGAACAGTTGCAGAAAAGTGCTTCTTCCTGAGCGGGAGCATCAGAGTTCTGGTGCAAGAAGCCCTGATTTCATACATTAGAACATCAGTTTACTTGCACAAGAACACGCGGACAGTGTAGACAGGCAGCAAGTTTTTTGCGCAAGAGCGTCCGCCTTTGCGCGAGATCGCGCCAGTGTAGACACAGCCTTGGAGTGAGCATACCCACCCTCCAGGCCAGCTCTCCTTTTAGCTGGCTGATAGTAAACAGTAGTTTAGTTCCTGCTTACACATGCTCCACTGCTTCTGTCCGTCCCAGCAGAGTGGTGCCCCAGAAATACTGGTGCCCAAGGCAACTGTCTATTCTGCGTGTGCACACACCCCACATACCATGTTAATGCCAGGGAAAGCTGCTAACACTGAACTTCCTTCCTCTCTTTGCTTCTTTATGATAATTATTTGTCCTACTCCAGCTGATATGGACAATGAACAATAAACCTGGATTTTTATTTCTCCTCCTATTATGCAGCATGGGAAGAGCTTGAGTCATGCAAGCTTAATTTTTTTGATGTTACTTTTCATATGAACCATGTGATTGTGCATTGAAAGCAGTGTCCCAAAGGGAGGAGATGTACACTGCTGTGAAGGGGGGAAGTGGGGAGGGGGCTCTTTGAAGTTCGGTTACAGTTAGCATCACATTATCCGCCTGTCAAGTATCAAAAGGGTGGCCGTGTTAGTCTGAATCTGCAAAAGCGACGAGGAGTCCTGTGGCACCTTATAGACTAACCGAAGTGTAGGAGCATAAGCTTTCGTGGGCAAAGACCCACTTTGTTGCATCTGACCAAGTGAGTCTTTGCCCAAGAAAGCTTATGCTCCAACACTTCTCTCAGTTTATAACGTGCCACAGGACTCCTCATCATTATCCGCCTGGTTTTCACATCTTCCCTCACCTCCTGCAGAACCAGTCCGGCAAACAAGGAAAGTTTCATCATTACGTCTCATCTCTGGGACAATCCTGGGGCAGAGAACATAAATGGTCTCAGAGAGATGGTCTCATTCAGGTTACAATGATTTATCAGAAAAAGGTACATAAATTGAGCTCCACAATTCACGTACCTTTTTCCAATATTTTTGTCGGAAGAGGATTTTCTGAAATTTGGCCCGTCTACACTGGGCCAAATTTCTGAAAAACACCCTCTTTTGGAAGAGCCCTTCTTTCTCATAGAATGAGGAAGACAGGGCTCCCGAAAGAGCTCATCTTCTCTTCCACAAAACAAAAACAAAACAAAAGACAAAAGAGCAAATGCGTTGCCTGGATGTGGCAGAGTTTTTCTGGGATACCTCTGGTATTCCAGAAAAACCCCTTAGTGTAGACATAGCCCCACACACAAAGGCTGCATCTACACTGGCATGATTTAGCGCAAATACTTTTAATGGAAAAGTTTTTCCATTAAAAGTATTTGCGCAAGAGAGCGTCTATATTGGCATGTGCCTTTGCGCAAAAGCATCCGTGCCAGTGTAGACGCTTTCTTGCACAAGAAATTAACATTGCTGTATTCTTGTGCAAGAATATTTGCACAAGAGGGCTTATCCCTGAGTGGGAGTGTCAGAGAATTTGCGCAAGAACCACTGATTTTGTACATTACAATGGCAGTATTCTTGCGCAAATTCTCACAGCCAGTGTAGACAGGCAGCAAGATTTTGCCAATGTAGACGCAGCCTTTTAAACAGAGCTGCAGTGAAATGCAGTGTCCTGCGTTTGTTAGCAGACCCTAAGGTACCTGCCCCTGCCATGTCCAGGCTTCCTGTGGCCAGTTATTAGGTGGTGGCTGCCCAGTGCTTCAGCAGACATGAAACAAAGGGGGAATTAGTGGTTCCCTTCTTTAGCCTGAATGGCAGGTGCTTCTCACAGCCACCAGCTTCGGCAATGTGCCCCGACTGCCCAGAGATCAGAGTCAGGCTTGTTGGGAGCCACCCAGTCACCAGTATAACAATATTATGACAACAATTACCTAGACCCACTATAAATATCCCCATTAACAGCATCAGTGATTAAAACATGACACTGGGCAGGAAAAAACAACACTGCCTGCAGCACGGAGGAATCCTTATTTCAGACAATGTCCATGGGGCGGCTGGCATGGAGGGAGGGGGAAGGCGGCAGGCAGCGGAGCAAAGCCTGGCTCTTCTAACTAGGGAGCAGGAAAAAGCCAGACCAAGGCTAGGGAGGGTGAATCAGAGCTGCCCGCCCCAGAGGGGCTGATCTCGGAAGTGGGGTCGCTGGTGTTTCCCAGACGAGATGCCCATTAGAACTGCTCCTGTGGTACGTACAGTGATACTCTCTGAGGGGCATTTTCTAGCTTCGTTTCTCTGGCTTTTGGCTGGCTGAGCAGAGCAGTAACATTTCCGTGTTTTACCTTAAAGCACCCGCTCCAGACAGAGGAGAATCCGATATACATGAACATCGCTCTGGAGCAGGGCAACGATCATTAATGTTCCTGTCATCAGTGCGCAGCCGCATCACAGAACGTCCCCTATTCAGAGGCAACCGTCTGGCAATGCAGCAAGGAAAGGGGGGCCCTTGTCTGGGGCTCCAACTGGACAATTCGCAGCACCCACATTGGTGCAAGGAACAACATTTCTTCTCAATAAAATTGGGGGAAACGCCCAAACGCTGTGTCCTGCCCTCAGACTCTTTGTAGGGGCAGCTCAGCTCCCGGGTTCGCTCTGTGCTCTTCCGAGATTGTACTGCCAACCCAAGTGCACAAAATCCTGAGGAAAGCCCCCCACATTCCCCAGAGTGTGTGTTGCTCAACAACCTCGCTATGTCTAGACTGGCCAGTTTTTCCAGAAAATCAGGTGCTTTTGCGGAAAAACTTGCCAACTGTCTACACTGGCCGCTTGAATTTCTGGAAAAGCACTGACTCCCTACTGTAAGAAATCAGTGCTTTTTGTGGAAATACTATGCTGCTCCCATTCCGGCAAAAGTCCCTTTTGTGCAAAACTTTTGCACAAAAGGGCCAGTGTAGACAGCCCAGATTTGTTTTGCACAAAAAAGCCCCAATCCCGAAAATGACGATCGGGGCTTTTTTGCGCAAAAGCGCGTCTAGATTGGCACGGACGCTTTTCCGCAAAAAGTGCTTTTCCGGAAAAGCATCCTGCTAATCTAGACGCTCTTTTCTGAAAATGCTTTTAACGGAAAACTTTTCCGTTAAAAGCATTTCCAGAAAATCATGCCAGTCTAGACATAGCCCCTGTGTATACATGAGCCATGAAAGGAGGGGGGTGTCCTTCCAGTGGCAGGAAATACCCCAGCACCCCCACACAGATCAGTCCCAGTCTCCATTCTCTGGCCCATAATCCTTTGACTCCTTAGGCTTGAGCCGTGCATTGATGGGGGAGTGAAACTCAGAGACACTAACAATAGAGAGCCAGATAATTAACAGTGGATGGGACCTTTCATTGAAACACTCCGTATTACTGTGTTTTACTGTTTCTACTGTGGTAGCACCGAACAGTGTTCCCTGAAAGCTGTGCCCTTGGGCAGCCACCCAGGAGAGTTTCAGGTGCCACCAAGTGATTAGGAGAGGGATCACAGCTGCCCACAGATAGCAACATATGTTTCAACTGGTGGTGCACACATGCCTGATTGCACATAAAAATTTATTCCACCCACAAATGGAAAAAATCAGAGGGAACCCTACTAAAGACCGACCACATTGGGGCCCTATTGTGCAGGGAGATGTACATAGATTGTACAAATGACAGCCCCTCTCTCAAGGACCTGAGGTAACCTTTTGGTGGTCACAAGTACCAGCCTTCTTCTAGTGCTTTAAGAAGATATTTATACAGGAGTCTGTGGAGAACCAACATTAGTTATTTGAGGGTTGCCTGCAAGGATTGCAGGGGGTTGACCTTTTCACAATTCAATTTAAGAAGAATAAAAGATGTTATTGGTGTAACAAGGGGAGCAGAGGGGGAGTTTGTTGTTACAGGGAACAGCACAAAACTGAAGACTCCAGCGACTGGTGACCTGGTGGGAGGAAAATGGGCTGTGGAGAGAGGCCTCTGGTGACGCGCAGACAGAGGAGAGGAGAGGAGGAGAGGAGAGGAGAGGAGAGTGGGAAGAGAAAGGGGCCCAGGCGATCCGGTTTACCAGGACAAAAGACAAAGGACAGGGGAGGGGGATATTGGAGGCTAAGCTGGAAGAAGGAGGCTTCTGAAGTGGACAGTGAAAGTTCAAACAGAACCCACCTGGCTGCAAGGAAATTCAGGTGTGCTGGGCTGTGGAGGACCAGGCCTGAGGGTTCCTGTGCTCTGTTCAAAGCTCAGTGAACCCTCCTGTTTGATGCCGGCTGAGAGTCACTCTGGTCCGGAGAACAGGGCTGCACTACTCCCTCTGGGTATGTCTACACTACAGTGCTATTTCGAATTAACTTAATAGTTAATTCGAATTAAGCTAATTTGAAATAATGCATCTATACACAAAACCTATTTTGAAATAGCATATTGCTATTTCAAAATAGCACGTCCACACTGAGTGGACCCTGAACCGAAGTTAAGGCTGGCCAGAACCAGTGCCGGCAGGGCATCAGGTTAGGACTTAATGTGTGGGGCTGCTGCCTGAGGCTAACTGACCTCCATGCTTAAAGGGACCCTACCCCCATCCCAGACAGACAGTTCTCAGGGTTCCCCGCTTGCTTGTCTACCTCGATGAGAGACAGCAAAGCAGTCCTGTCTTGGAGTGCCCTGAGTGCCTGCACTTGGAACACCACAGCACTTGGCCACATGGAGCCAGAGCTGCCCCTGGGCATGCCGGTGCGTCTCGTGGGGTCGTTGCCATTAGCCCGGCTGCACTTGCTGAAGGCTGCCATCCAGGGGGTCCATCAGGGGCTGTCAGGATCCAGGAGGCCCTGAGGGAGAGCGTCCACCCTGAGGATCCCTCAGAGCCTCTCTAGTCCTCCCCACTGGTGGTTCATGTCTCATTCCTCCCTCACGTCCTTCCACTTACCCCTCCCTAGCCCCCCCTTCCTGACGTAAAAAATAAAATACATGTAGGTTCAAAAATAGAAACTGGGTTTATTGAACAAAACTGGGGGAGGGGAATGAACCTCTGGGGAGACTGGGAAAAGGAGGTGGGAGAGGGGAAGAGAGAGGGTGGAAAAGGTGAGGGGGAAACCTGGGAGGAGGGAGCTGGAAGGGGGAAGCAAGGGGAAGAAGAGGGAGGAGAAGCTCAGGGCTCAGAATTGGGGGTCTCACCGGATCAACCTGACTTTCATGCAAACCTGCTCCTGGGTTCGCATGTGGCCTTTGGTGGCCAGGCTGGCAGCTATCCTGCCATAGATGGCCATGTTCCTCCATCTAATGTGGAGATCATAGATGTTGGGGGCATCCCCCCCAAACCTGAATAAGGTCCATGATCTCCACCCTGGACCAGGAAGGCGCCCGCCTTCTCCAGCCCCTGTCAGGCTCCTGGGAGCTGGCAGACTGCTCCTGGGGAGCGGTAGAGGGCTGGCTGCCAGTGGCTTGCTGGCTCATGTTTTGGGGCCACTGGGTCAGGGGCCCCGGTGACCACTGCTGGCTCTGGGCTGGCAGGCTTGGAGCTGGCACAGGCACTGTGGCCAGGGTCTACCCTTTTAATGGCTCCAGGGCTGGGGGAGAGGAGAGTAAGTTTTCCTGGTTGTGCCCAGAGTGGCTACCAGGGCTCCCTGCGAAGGGCTGGAGGTCCCCTGTTTTGAATTAAGTGTCTACACAGCACTTCATTCGAAATAGCTATTTCGAATTTGGGGTTACTCCTGGTAGAATGAGGTTTACCAAATTTGAAATAAGGGCTCCATTATTTCAAATTTATTTTGAATTTATTTTGAAATAGCAGTCTGCCTATGTAGACGCTATTACAGTTAATTTGAAATAACTGCTCTTATTTCAAATTAACTTTGTAGTGTAGACCTACCCTCTGGGAGTGGGTCCTCGGGGGTCTATAGCGAGGGAAGGCAGGAGTGCTGTAGGCCCCGAGAGGCGACATCCCAAAGGCGGAGGGGCGGACCCCCAGAAGAGAGTGGACTCCCCAAGAAGAGGCTGACACCCTAGAGGGGGCTCTGCCCAGGGACCGTATGGGCAAAGTGTGGGCACAACCTGTGAGAACATGATAGGGAGCTTTGGGTGAATCGTCCCAAGTCCCTGGTGCCCTGGGCTGTGGGCTCAGCTCTGATATAGCATTGTCAGCCCTGGGGCTCACAGCCCATTGCCCGGGGGATGCGCAGGTGGGAACTGGCTGCCCCAAGCGCCCCCAGGAGGGAGCAGCAGAGGAGGATGGACCCAGCTCTCCTAGCACTTGGGAACTGGACGGCGCCGACTCGAGTCAGCAGCGTGTGGCCCTGAGGAGACGGCTGAGAACTCCTGAGGAGACACAGTTGCTGGCCTGTCAGGGACTGCCCAGTGCTTGGGCAGGGCCCGGCTTACACACAAGGGCAGGGGGATTTGGGGTCTGCCTGGCACCCTCTGGATAGAGCCGGAGCTGCTCTTTCCCAACTGCTCTGGGTTCTTCAGCACCTGGAGCCAGATTCAGGAGCCCAGAGATGCAGACGGGCACCTCGTGTGACTGAGTGTCCAAGGAGAGACGTGCCTAACTCTCATTGGCTGCCTACAGGAGTCAGGTGCCCGCCTAGGAGTTCTAATGATTCCCACCATGTGCCTGGCTGCTTTGTAGGTTCCTAAATACCTTGGTCGTGCTGCCGCACCCCGTGCTGAGAGGCAGCATGTCCTGGAGGACACAGCACTGTCCTGGAAATCAGGAGTCTTGGGGCCTGTCAGTACTGGCAAGTGACTGCACTGGAACGTTGTCCTTTGGGGGGCGGGGTGAAAAATCACCCCACAGAGGACAGTAGCACAGCGGCCTGCCAGTGTAGACAGGCTCCCAGTGTGGGAGCTAAGCCCTTTGTGGTGGTGGTTTTCCCAAAGCGCTGGGAGAAATCGCTCTGAGCACTGGTGCTGCGACCATGCCCTTGTGGTAAAGCACTGCCACAGCTCTGTAGGGTTGCCAGGCACCCGGTATTCACCCAGACACGCCGGTATTTTCGGCTACTGAGATGTCCAGTATTCTCTGAATTTTTCCCGGGCCAGGAGGTGAAAATGCCGGGCACCTAGCAACCCTATGACACAGTCAGCACCCAGCCTCCCCCAACACCCTCAGCCCCCCGACCCCAGCCCCCATGCTTACCTGGTTCCCTGTCACGTGGCTGGATCTTGAGGGGAGCAGCCAGATCACTGATGCACCCATAGGTGGGGGTGTTGGCCCCAAAAATGGTATAGGAGGGGGCCATGGGAGGTATTGAATAGAAGCTTATTATCTGATAACCCTATGTATGCTGTTCTGGTGTTTGTATAATGTCTGTGTGTGCAATTATTAGCATGTACTTGTATGGACACTGAAGATTTCCCCGCATGTGGTTAAGCATTGGGCAGGGCCGAGCCTGTGGACATGCTAATTACCGAGGCCCTGTGGAACAATGGCTCTCAATGGGCTATGGACACACCTAAAGAATGGGGGCTGTCACCTGAGAGCAGCCAGCAGGAAACACAGAGATTGGCCTCTGTCCAGGTGACCTGCTACATACTAGAAGAGGCCAGGAAGGAGGTATAAAGAGGCCATGTGGTCAATGCCATTTTGTTCTCAGCTCAGCACTTCATCCCAGAGGCAGCACTGCAGGGATCAAAGAGCCTGGAAGACCTGTGAACCCATCCTGATGCTAGGATGTGCAACAAGAACTTTTAAACCAGCAGCTGTACATCTCTGCTAGAGCCTGCATCGAGGACTGGGAGATTCGGTGCATGTAACGTACTAATCTTTAACAACCTTACTCTCATGCTTTTCTTTCTTGTGATAATAAACCTTTAGTTGTTAGATGCTAAAGGATTGGCCCAGCGTGATTTGTGGGTGAGATCCAGAGGGTAAATTGACCAGGGATCTGTGGCTGGTTTCTTGGAACCGGACAAAACTTGTTCAGGGTAGGTGGGATTGGGTGCTTGGACCCCCACCTGTGTATGAGGCCCAGGGCCATCTGGGGCACGGATATTGCTGGGGTGTCGGAGGGGTTTTGCTTGGGAGGCTTCAGGCAGGCTGCTGAAACGCTCTGTGGGACTGGTTTGTGGCCTGTTTGGAGAGCTCACCAGTCTGGGGGCTGTAAGGAGCTCCGGATTTGAGCAATTCGCCCTGAGCGGACACCCTCAGTTGTGCCCAGACACGGCCCGGTCCGTCACATTCCCCAGGCACAAAAACACATAGGGGAAGCAATGCTTCCCCTGGGTCTTAGTGCTCAACCGCTCCCGGGGGGGCGGGGAGGGGGGCTGTTCGGTATTTTTGTTTCAACCATCCGGAAACCCTAGCTGTGAGTGTAGACTAAGACTTGGCTTCCGTTACTGCTGGTGCCCTGTCAGACCACCTGAAGCCAGTCATGTCCCCACCTTCCTGTACCTCAGTTTCCCCAACCAGTTTCCCTCCTGCACAAAGTGCTTAGAGCTCCATGGATGTGGTTAATGAGAAACCCTCCAGCCAGGCCAGGCCTGTTTCTCACAGGTGGGTTTGGCTGAGCCCCGTGACTAAACCAGGAGAGGTTGTCTGTCGATGTATGTGAGGTGTGTTTGCTTCTCAGCCTTCCGGAGCTAAATAAAGACATGGTGGCCGTGTGTGTCTTGGGGCAGGAAACGGGGAGCGGTGATACAAAGACAGGATGGAACAGAATGGGGGAAGGGGCTGGGGTTGCAGCATCTCTCCTGACTTGGCCATGAGAACTCAGAGCAGTAACAGCGTCTGAGGCTCCGAGCAGGGAAAGGAGCTTTCTGCCTTGAGGGGCAGATGGGGCAGGTGAGAGCAGATTATTCCCACGCCCCCGACCCTATCTGGAGCTGAAACCACTGGGCCATTTCCATTCTTCACGTTCCCCCACCATCACCCCGATGCTCCTGCCTCTGGTCCTCTTGCTGCCTGGTGAGTATCTGGGACCCCGGCGCTAACTCGTGAGGGGCTGGGAGGGCACAGAACAGAGAGCAGCCCAGGGAGTTGGCAGAGCAGCAGAGGGGGCTGCGCGGTTGGAGGAGTGGGACTGTCCCAACCCAGCTCAGGGACAGGACTTAGTGCCGGGCTGGGACCAGCAGTCGGCCCAGGCTGGGGTGACAGTCCCGGCTTCACTGAGTTTCAGGCCAGGAGGGACCATTGGCCCGTCCAGTCTGACCCGACAGCCCAGAGCAGAGACCTTCCCCCAGCTCCCTGCCCCCAGCCCAGTCACTGGTGTGTGACTCAAGCATCCCCGGAAAGGCCCCGGCCGGGCGGTGACTCCCCCACTGCCCCGGGGAGCCGGCGCCGGGTGAATCCCCCGCACGGGGAGAACCTGCTGCCTCCTTCCTCACTGGCCTTGGGCCAGACTCAGCGTCCGGCCCTGGCTCTGGCTCGGCCTGTCCCTGCCGCACTGAAGGGCCCGTCGGCACCTGGGGCTTCTCCCCGGGAAGGAGCTTAGACACCGAGACAGCCCGGCTGCCTGACCCGCCCCCACGGAGCTGCCCCGGCCCCGCCTGGGAGGCCTCTTCCCTCCCCCCCCGCAGCGTTTTCTGGCCCTGCCCTGCCCCCCCTGCACTTTGCCAGCAGCCTTTGAAACGGGGCCAGAGCCAGGCTCAGGATCCAGGATCGGGCTCCCCAAGGCCTCAGGCCGGGGAAATCCCCCCCCCCCCCGCCTGCTCCCTGCCCCCTAGTTACACAGCCCAGGGGCCCATCAGCCCGGCTGCCCCGTGGTGCCCTGGGAGCTCATGGCCAGTTACTGTCCCCTGGGGCCTGAATCCTTCCCCAGGTCCCTGCTTCCCCACCCAGGCCCATGGGGTCAGGCCGGGCTGGGCTTGGATGTTCCTGGGGTGACCATATCAGGTCTGGGCCCTTCCCTCTCTCTGTCCCTAACCCGTTCCCTGCTGCTTTGCTGGGGAAGTGAGGGGCTGAGCTTGTCTGACAGGGCCGGGGATGAACATAGCGGCTGCCGGGCCGTGCTCATTAGGGCATCTCATCGCAGTGAGATTCTGGCCTGGCACTGACCCCACGTCCACCTTCTGTCCCCAGCGCTGAGCCCCAGCAGCCAGGAGATCTGCTCAGCTCCCGGTGAGTCCGTCTGTCTGTCTGTCCCCAGCCTGCCCAGGGCCTTTACCCCTCCCCTCCAAGGTGACCCCATACTCCACCCCTCCCCCTTGGGCCACGGCTTGCTGAGTGTGGTGCCCGTAGCAATGGCACATGAAGGTAGATGGGGCTGTGCGGGATCTGAGTGGGACACGCTGACGTCCCGGCTCACGTTGCGGGTAGGCTGAGCACTTGGGCGGCCACCCAGGAGGGTTTCAAATCTCGCCCAGCCGATTAGCCGAGCGCAAGCAGCCGGCAGCACATCTTTCTGCCTGGATTGCACGTCTGCATCGGCCTTGGATGGAAGGAACAACCTCCAGCTCCGATGCCTGGTTTTTCCCTTAGCCTGGGCCTGGAATAACCCCGGTGTCTCTGGGCTAGCTGGAGGTGGGGGCATAAACACAGGGAGGTGCCTAGAGTAGATGTCAGATGGGACAGGCTCTGGACCCAGCTCTTGGCTTTCACCTGACGAGCTCGCTGGGGTAGCGACTGCCCCTCAGTATCCAACGGGGTGTTGGACACAAGCCAGGCCCTAGACAGCCCCCAGCAGCAGGGGGCCAGTCTCTTAGGAGAGCTGGAATCAGAACCTCCACCCAAAAGGCCCGTCCCATTGTCGGCCGTGTCCCATTCTCCTCCCCAGGGTCTCTCCCTGCCCCCACCCTGCACCTCAGCCAGACGTCAGCCCGGCCCGGGGACTCCGTGCGGCTCCAGTGCTCCGTGGTCTCCCAAGCTCCAGCTACTCGCGTCGTCTTCTGTGAGGATGGGGAGGAGGTGTCGTCCCAGAGGGGCTTGTTGGGGAAACTCACCTACGACTCTCACCACGTGGTGTCCGGGGGCAGCTCTGGGGATTACTCCTGTGGGTACGAGATCAAAGACAGCGACAACCGGGTTATTGGGTCCCAGCTAAGTCCTGTCCAGAGCCTCAGCGTCACTGGTAAGTTGCGTGTGTGTGTGTGTGTGTGTGTGTGTGTGTGTGTGTGTGTGTGTGTGTGTGTGTGTGTGCACGCGTGTTAGCACTCATTACATTGATCTGCAATTGCCCTGAGTGCCCCAGCATTTGGGAAGAGGGGCCCAAGGACAGGGAGCAGATGCTATAGGGATTAGGGACAGGACACAGCCCCTTGGCTGTCGGCTACCAAGCTCTGTGGGGCAGTAACCCGTGGGCTGTGCAGGCAGGTTGAGGTGTTGTCCAGGCCTTAGACAGCCCCCAACAGCCATTGCCTGCACTCACTGTTCCAGCTGGGTCAGTGGGTGCCCACACCAGGGCCCCTTGTTGTAGGACACTGCGCAGCGCCAGGCAATGGGAGCCCAGCCCACCCAGCCCTTGGGCTCTTCTGCAGCCCCAGTGATCCCAGGGAATGAAGCCCTTGGGCCCTGAGAGAGCCCGTCCCCCCATCTGACCAGCTGGGCTGGGATCAGAGCCTCTGTCTGAGACATGGCCCAGACCCCCTGCCATTTACCTCCTGCCCCACTGACAGCACCAGGCACCAGCAACCCCCCAATGACAGCTCTGGCCCATTCCCTTCCTAGGCGCTCTCCCCGCTCCCATCCTCCACCTGAACCAGACGTCAGCCCAGCCGGGGGACTCCGTGCAGCTCCAGTGCTCCATGAGCTCCTGGGTTCGGGCCACTCGCATCATCTTCTACAAGGACGGGGAGGAGGTTTCATCCCAGAGGAGTTTTCAGGGGAATCTCGCCTATGACTATGACCACATGGTGTCTGGGAGTAGCTCCGGGAGCTACGCCTGTGGGTACGAGATCCAGGACGGCAAGAACCGAGTGATCAGATCCCAGCTCAGCCCTGCCCAGCACCTCAGCATCACAGGTAAGGTGCACACACGTGTGTGTGTGTGTGTGCGTGCGTGCGCGCACCAGCTCAGCCGTGCCCAGTCACTCAGCATCACAGGAGGGGGGTGGATGGACAATTCAATATCAAGCCTCTGCAAAGCCAAACACTGAAATTCATCAGTTTTCAAAATCTGAAATTAAAAGTTTCTGACAACTCGTCTTTGTTCAGAGTTTGTCCCACGGATCCCTTCAACCCCTCATGTTCCAGCCATCTCAGCTCAGACAGCCCAGCGCAGGCAGGTGGGTCTCCCTGGAAGGGATCTCTAGATGTTCTTAACTCCAACCCCATGCACTCAGGCAGGACCAGGGAAACCTGGCTTAGCCCTGACAAGGGTTTGCCAAGCTGTTTTAATAACCGCTGCTGACGGGAACGGCTCAGCCTTCCTTAGGAGCTGTTCCAGGGACGAATGACCATTATTAGAATATTTTTCCCAACACTTCAACTAAACTTCCCAGTGCTTCTTGTCCTGCCTCTAGGGGGCCCTGCGAGCAGTTGATCCCAGCCTCTTCATGGGCCTGGAGTGGGGCGGTGCACAGGCTGTGGTGTCTTATGGTTTTATTGCCTAGGTTGTGACTCCATCAGAGGTGGTACCAGGGGTTCTCCCCTCCCCCACACAGAATGATTCTGAGGCGTTTCTCTGTTCACCGGGCTTTATTTGGAGAAGAAAAGTCCTGGCTGGGCAACCCCCAGTCAGAGCTGAGTGTCATCACCGTGACGGCAGATGTAGAAGAAACACACACAACAGGATGATGGACTCGTCCAATGAGGTGCTCTCGTTCCCTGCACCTCCCCCAGGTTTTACCCAGAATTGCTGGGCTGGAAAGTGGCTCTGTCAGAGGGGGAATCCCAAACCCTTCTGCTGGGCAAGTGTCCTCTGGAGTTCCCTGCCCCCTCTGCTAACCCGGCAGCCAGTGAGTTGTTGCCTCCTCTGCACTCACTGGGTGGGGGGTTGCTCTGGCAGGAGGCTCCAGACGCATCATCCCACCTGGGCTCCCAGGTTCTGTCTCCATGTCATTAGCTAGTTACGCTCTGTGCTGCAAGCCTGGCCCAGAGTGTCACACCCGGCGTGTGGGCAAACGCCTCTGCCAGGAACCTCAGCCCAGCACCAGTGTCCAGTTCCCGGAACTGACCTTAGCAGAGCCCAAATCTCTTTTCCCAGCTCTCCCCAAAGCATCTGAATCAGCAAACCAACCCCTACACAACCTGTCTGCAAATGCCGTGTGCACCACCCCACTGCAAAGGAAACATGGTGTAATACGTCATGGTGTAATACGTTGTAAGTAAAACTCGTGAAGTCATTCTGCCGCTCTACTCTGCACTAGTTAGGCCTCAGCTGGAGTACTGTGTCCAGTTCTGGGCGCCACATTTCAAGAAAGATGTGGAGAAATTGGAAAGGGTACAGAGAAGAGCGACAAGAATGATTAAAGGTTTAGAGAACATGACCTATGAAGCCAGGCTTCATGAACTGGGCTTGTTTAGTTTGGAAAAAAGAAGATTAAGGGGGGACATGATAGCGGCTTTCAAATATCTAAAAGGGTGTCACAAGGAGGAAGGAGAAAATTTGTTCCTCTTGGTTTCTGAGGACAGGACAAGGAGTAATGGGCTTAAAGTGCAGCAGGGGAGGTTTAGATTGGACATTAGGAAAAAATTCCTAACTGTCAGGGTGGTCAAATATTGGAATAAATTGCCAAGGGAGGTGGTGGAATCTCCCTCTCTGGAGATATTTAAGAACAGGTTAGATAGACATCTGTCAGGGATGGTGTAGACGGAGCTTGATCCTGCCTTGAGGGCAGGGGGCTGGACTCGATGACCTCTCGAGGTCCCTTCCAGTCCTATGATTCTATGATTCTATGATTCTATGGAACAGCGCCACCTAGTGTATGCTGCTACAATGGTGCTAATGTTCTGTGTGCCTCAAAGGCTGATGGGAACAGGCCATTTCTCTCCTGGGAGAAATTCTGACCATTCATATTTTATTTTCATCCTGAATCGGCATAAAAAGTCCACATTTCTGATTTTTCGGGGAATAGACATTCAACAACATTTCAATTCAGAAACATCAAAGAGCCCTGTTGAAAGGCTTTGATTTTGAGGAAACTGCCCTTTCTGATGCAAAACTGTTTCAGTGGATATTTACAGACCTGCACTGTACACATGCCTACATATCCTACAACTCTGGCCCCAAGCCAGGAAACATCTGAACACGTGCTCTAGCCCAACCCTATCCAGGGCAGCACCTTCTAATGGACTTAACTTTAACTTCTGCTTAAGGGCAACATTTATGGAGACTTGGGGGAGGAGGGCAAAAACATCCCTCCCAAGTTGAATTTGAACCCCTGGATTTTATACTTGAGGTCTACTTACAGCTCATGCCCTGATTTCAGAGGCAGTACTTAAAAGCAGCAGAATTTGAGCTGTTTGCAACTTTGCCTTTGGGGCAGGGAGTTTGTTATAAAAAGGAGAGAGGGTGATTAAGAATAACAAAAGGCTGGGCATTCAAGTAATTGAAGGATCCTGAGATCATCATGAAAACATTGCTGTGTTCTCCACTTAAAAGACAGTGGGGGTGAGGGAGAGATCAGGAATGAGTGCTGTGCTGCTAGGATTTGTATTGGGATCGCTGTGTTAAACTTATAAATATTCTTGAAAAAGGGGTGAATCAGCAAAGCAACCAAAGCTGAGGGCAAAGAATTACAAAGGGATCTCAGAAAACTGGATGACTGTGTAACCCACACACCTAGGCTGTGTCTAGACTGGCAAATTTTTCCGCAAAAGCAGCTGGTTTTGCGGAAAAACTTGCCAGCTGTCTACACTGGCCTCTTGAATTTCTGCAAGAACACTGACTTCCTACTGTCTGAAATCAGTGCTTCTTGTGGAAATGCTATGCTGCTCCCGTTCAGGCAAAAGCCCTTTTCCAGAAATGCTTTTGAGCAAAAGGGCCAGTGTAGACAGCTCAGATTTGTTTTGTGCAAAAAAGCCCCGATTGCGAAAATGACGATCGGGGCTTTTTTGCGCAAAAGTGCGCCTAGATTGGCACGGACGCTTTATCACAAAAAGTGCTTTTGTGGAAAAGCGTCCGTGCCAATCTAGATGCTCTTTTCCGCAAATGCTTTTAATGGAAAACTTTTCCGTTAAAAGCATTTGCGAAAAATCATGCCAGTCTAGACGTAGCCCTAGTGTGGTTCACTGACCAATGCAGTGGCACCCCTCCTAGACCACAGTAATAGATAAGAACAAGGGACCTCTACAGCATGGGCTGAGCACCAGCTGGCTTTTAACTCAAATAATAGAGGTGCCCCTACAACACTCTAGAGGTCCTAGGTTCAAATCCACCTGCTGGCAGGTTACAAACAGGCAACACAAGGGCAGTGTTGATAAGTGCACGAGAACACCTATGGAAAAATGTAATCCTAACTATAGATATAAAAATTATGGGGTCAAAAATAGCTCTTACCACTTAAGAGACAGAGATCTTGGAATCCTTGTGGATAGTTTCCTGAAAACATCTGTTCAATATGGAGAGGCAGTTTAAAAACTAAAAGGCTGACCCAGTGTGGCCTTTCTAATGTTCTTATATAGAGCTAAAATGTATCTACGCCTTTGTTGTAACCCACTAGACCCCACTCCCCTTCCAGAGCTGAGAGAGAGCCCAGGAGTCCTGACGGGGTCGGTCTCTCTCCACAGAGTTAGTGACATAGTAAGAATAGACATTAGAATTTTACAGCTAAACAGTGTCCCTTAAGTGACTTGCCACAAGATGTCAGAATATGTTATGTTAGAGCCGAGTGGGTCTGATATTTATTTAATTTTCTTTCTTTTATGTAGGAGTTAGATCCAGCACTCCTGTCCACTAACTGCTAAGTTGTCTGCCAAAAAAGTAAAGTTTTCCAATGCTTCAGTAGCCCCTGGATAGAGATGATGTTTGTGTGTGGGAGGAGGGGGGAGAATAGATAGTGCCCCCCCATTTGGTACATGGCTGGTACTGAGCATGCTCTGTAACACTGCTGAAGCCTCTGTGTTCAGTCTGCCCTTCCTCCATGCTCTCTCTCTCATCCCACCCCCATCACGGCATGCACAGGTCACACACCCCAAAATCTGAAATGGCACCCCTGCTTCTGCTGCAGTCCCATTGCGGAAACTAAAATGGCTGTTTGAAGAAAGTTTTGGACTTTTCTGAACCTTGAAACAGGGCAGTGCCCACAGGCGTGTTTCCTGCCTTGAGGAGATCGTCCTTAGGGTTGGGGGGAGGGAATTCAGGTTTATTGTCACAAAAGTACTGGGTGAAAAACCATTTCGTTCAAAATTTGCTATGGAAAATTCTAATAATGTACAAAAAATATGCATCAAACTCAGCAATGAAATTCCTTATGACTAGACATTTTCCTTTTGGGTTTTCAGCACCCAGACAATACAAAAGTGTCAGAAACAGAGGCTCGCTGGCTTTCAAGTGAACATCCTCTTCCCACTTCTGGCTTTGGAAAATCAAAATGAAACAAAAATTTCCATTCAACATTAAAGCATTGTTTTTCATTTCAAAATTATTTTGTGGAAAGATGAAGATGGTCTTTGCATGCAAACTCTCTGTGGGGGGGGAGCAGGGGGGGATTTATTTAAATTAAACTTGTTTGGGATTTAAACAATGTTAGGTCAACAAAATTGTTGATAACGTTCAGCTTTTACCTATAAAGAACAGCCAATAATGTAGATAACCATGAGGTGAGTTTCCTGGTATCCTTGGGGTGACAGGAGGGGTCACTTACCACAGGACTCAGCCAGCTCCAGCCAGTGGGGACTGGCCAGTGGCTGCTTGGAAGGGCCATTCACAGCGAGGTTCTTTCCTAGGATTGGATCTAAAGCTCCTGTTGGGAATTACAATCCCTGCCATCCTGGTCCTGGCTGTGGCGCTTTATCTGCTGGGAAGGAAAGGTGGGTGTGAGAGTGAGGCTGAGCCATGTTAGCAAATGTACTGATAGACATGGCAGAGACACCCCTGGGGTCCCCTGTCCCCAGTGTGCCTGGGATGGGGGGAGAGAGATGAGCAAAGACGCAGTGACATGGATCATTTGTTTTCAGGAGGCTGGCTGGGGCGCAGATCAAAGAGACCACGAAGGGGATTATTGCTGTGATTAGGTAGTTGTGTGGCAGTAGTACTGTGGAGCCCCAGTTAGGAGTGAGCGCCCCACTGTGCTAGGGGCTGTACATTATTTATTAGGTATGTTCCTGTGGTGCCCTGGAGCCCCAGTCAGAGATCAGCACCCCTCTTTGCCGCGCAGACAGACCAACAAAAAAGGGAACAGTCCCTGCCCCATAGATGGTCCCAGTCTGGGACTCAGCCAGGTGCGTGTCTGGATAGAATAGTAACACGCAGGTCACTGAGGCTGCAGGTCAGGGAGGCATCCCCTAGCCAGGAAGGGCCCTTGTGCCCGGGTGTAGGAGTTTTCCTGCATCAGGCCCTAACAAATCTGAACACAGAGCTCTGGGCACAGCTCTGCCCTGCAGCCTTTCCTCACAGCGCCCCAGCTCCCACAGCCTCCAGCCACCCCGACCAGCTCGAGACTGGCTCAGAACTCATGGGACTGCCAACAAGTCACCAGGAGGGGGGGGGGTGATCTTGGAGGGGTCTCTAGGGTCACATCTCCAGGCTTTTCTCCCCTAAAATGAGGATTATAGGTGGATTTTCTTAAATGGAAATCAAGACTCTCAGACATGGGGCTTTACAGAGAACACAAAATGCCGGGAGACTGGCTGTTAAACCACCAGACGTGGCTACATGACTCCAGTCAGTGGGGCTGGTGCAGAAGACCGCTGGGCCGGGCTGTGGGGAGGGGGCTCTGTGTCAGTACATTGAGGGGCTGGAGCCGTGTCACTCAGTCTCTGTCTCTCTCTCTGCCCACGAGGAAACGTGGCCCCGTCTCTGATCACTCTGTCTCGCTGCTTCCAGCTGTGTCTCTGTGGAGGGAGCACAGGTAGGAGGAGTTTATTCCCTCTCCCGTCTCATTTCCATTCCAGGTCGCTTCATTCTCCCGCATGGCCGGTGCATCCTCACAGCAGAGCGTATCCCGCTTGCTGAGGGGAAAGCTGCCTTTTTGTTCTGGAGGAGTTTTTGAAGAGCCCAGGGAGGGATGAGCTCCGTGATCAGGGTGGGATGTGGGATTACAGAAGGGGTTTGACACAGCAGCATGTTCCCATCCCATTCACCAGCAGTAGAGGGAGCGTCTTTGAAAATTGCCCCTGGGATTTGAAAGAAGGACAGTGACCCGGTTTTACCCTCGGGGGAGTTGGGGCTGATGAGACTCAAACCGGCACCAACCAACCCAGCCAGTCCCCTACAACCAGGTCTGTTCTGGGCCTAGGAGTGGCCAGCTGCGGTGGGTAACACCCAACATGATCTCCATTGGCTGCAGCTGTTTCAGTGCCAGACTTGGCGCGTCCACACACGGACCTGCCCAAAAACACCCAGTGGACTCCCGCTCAGTGGCTGTGATTTCAGTGCTAGTCAGTGTGCGGGGCAGCGATAATGCTTCTCGCCCCTTTCCCACTAGAGAGAATCAAACAGCAGGGATTCCTGTAGGGATTTAGAGAGCCCCATCTGTGCTTCTGACCCCTTACTGCCGATCACCTTGTCAATCAATTATTTGCCCCAATGTTTGCTTTGGATTAAACTCTTGCTCATTAAAAAATCCAGGGCAGGTTGAGCTCCCTGGTTGGGTGGGATCAGGGACTTACAAAGAGACACTTTAAGGAAGGGGTTTGTCACAGTGGTGAATTCCCTGTTTGCCCATCACCCTGTCAATCAATTTTGTGCCCAAACATTTGATTTTGTTTAAACTATTGTCCATAGAAAAAAGCTCGGTTGAGCACCGTCACCCAGCTGTGAGAAATGTCGGTGTTCTCGTCAGCCTCTCCCCTTAGACGTGGGGGATTCTCGGTTCTGAGCTCCCTGCTGACCTAGCGGGTTTGCGTGGTTGGTGGTTTGGCCATTTTTCTGAACTAGAACGAGATGTGAAAGTCTGACCTTTATCAGACCTTCCCTCCACAAATGGTGCAGCCTCTATGTTCTCTAACTACCGAGAAGCAGGGCTTGCTGCCTTTCCACGGAGAGTGAGCTGAATGGAGATGGAAGGCCCTAGCAGGAGATCCAACCGTGGGCAGAAACCTACTCACAGCTGGATCTCTGCAAACACACTCAGTGTCACCAACGTGACTGACACCCCTCCCCTCTTATTGCTCCTCACAGGGATCACGTCCAGTGTGACACCAGCAGCGCCCCACAAGAGCATTTTCAGTGTAAGAGCTTTTGGGGACTTTTGGAGTTACTGGGATCAGTTGCACAAGAGGGAGAAATGTGGGGGTTGTTGCTGAATGTGGCAACTGGTGGGGGATGGGCAGATCCCAGATCAGTGTGTCTGGCTGAGAGTTACAACAAACTGCCTGTGATAAAAGTTAATTAGGATAAAGAGTCCTGAGGGGTCCAGGGCTCGGGCATCTGGGTCCCTGCGGTTCCTTTGTCCCACCCTTTGCCAGTGATCCCCAGCCCTGCATTGCCAGGGCTTAGGGGACTGAGTCAAGTGTTGCCCCTTCCCTTCCTTCATGGAAAGGCACATCCCAAGGAAAGCTCCCACTGGAAAGTGCCCCACCCCCGTCACTGGGATCTGGGGGTAAGAGTGTCTCATGGGAGCTGTAGTTCTGGTGCCTCGTGCTCTTGGTCTCCTCTTTGAGCTGGGCTCTCTGGCTCTCCCATGATGCATCACTGTCTCCCCTCTTGGTGATGGGAAGTAGCACATCATGGGTGTCCCTAGCTGCAGTACATCATGGGAGATGCAGACCAGCCAGTCCATCTTGTAGAGAAGACTATCAGCATGAGGCCACTGAACTACCCCTCCCATGCTGGTATCTGAATCAGAATGTTGCAGTTTTGGGGCACTTGTTTTTTGAACAAAACGATGAAATTTTCTCCAAAAGCCAACTCTGTTTGTGACAAACCAACTCGGACAGAAACCAAGACAGGCAGTTTCCAGTGAGCATCTTCAACAGCCCCATGGTGCTCAGAGGTGCCCAAAGGGAGCTCTTCCCAGCCTGGGGGTTGAGCAGGTGCCTTGTGTTTATAGTTTGTCCTTAAGGAGCTGCCTTCCCCTAAAGGCACTCACACCCAAGTGACCAAGTGTCACTGTCCTTCTCTCCCCAGGTACCTCGAAGGACTTGCCAAAAAGCTCCAAGGTGAGTTTCAGCTTTTACTAAAGACAAAGTGAAGTGAGAACGGACAGTGATTGGTTTTTCCGGTTCCAACTCGGCAGGGACTTGTGGGCTTGGAACGTGGATTTACTCAGGGTTGTGTCTGTTACCCCAGTCTCCCTTCTGCTGCCCCGGATCTCTGCCCATGAGCAGGTAGCTGTCTCCCAGGCCTGCTCTTAGCCTGGCCAGTCAAGCCCTGCTCTCCATGGAAAACACAGACACACACCCAGAGAAGAAGAAAACACCCTTCCCAAGCTGCACAGGGGAGAATCCCTTATGGCATGAGAATCTGTCTGCTGCAAGGCTTCCCCCTCCAGCCTCTGTAGGTTCTGGAGTTATTGGGGTCACCTGCACAAGAGGGGGAAATGCAGAGGCTGGGGGTAAAAGTGTTAATTGTTGGGGGATGGGCAGGCAAAGATGATCAGGGTTAAAACTTCCTAATAAACCCCTGGGAACTGGGTGTTCAGATCCCTCAGGGTGTTTGAAAACCTCCAGATTGTTATCCAGGCTTCCTTAAGATACTAATTTGTCCTGATTCGGCTGTTATGGGCAATGAACAATAAGCCTAGGTTTTTATTCCTCCTCCCAATATGCAGCATTTGAGGAGTTTGAGTCATGCAAGTTTTGGTTTTTTAATGTTAGTTTTAATATGTACCATGTGATTGCACATTTAAAACAGTGTCCCAAAGGGAGGAGATGTACGCTGCTGTGCAGGAGGGATAGCTGGTCTCCTCTGTGTTAAGGTTACACTTAGAATCCCATTTTCAGCCTGGTTTTCACTCCTTCCCTCACCTTCTACAGAACCAATCCAGCAAATAGGAAAGTTTCATCACCATGACTCATCCCTGGGACGATTCTGTCCTGAAAGCCTGGGGCAGAAAACATAAATGGTCTCAGGAATGGAGTCTCACTCACTTTGCAGAGATTCCCCTGGTGTCGCTGTGGCTGCTCTTAAACTAACAAACACAGATTTACCCCATAGGGCTTTTCATGCATTTCTCTGGGACAAGGTGCAACAGGCATAGCTGAATTCACAAGTTGGTTAAATGCTATTAAAATGGTACAGACTGGACTCCCTTCTGATCCAAGCAGCGAGCCGGTAGTTGGAGTTTTGGGGCTGCTCTGGCAAAAGGAAACACTGATGGCAGAGTTGGGTTTGGGTGTGGATTTAACCCCATTGATTTACAGTGAACCTACAAAGTGCTGGTTCCCGGAACACAACAGGAACGAAACACCAGGAGGCAGAGTCTTTGAGCCCAGCTCCACGTCTGTTTCCAGACAACACTCTGCCCAAAAGCACTCACGCTCTGTCTCTACCTCTGTCTCTCTCGGTGTTTCCCAGACAAGATGCCCACTAGAGCTGCTCCTGTTGTACGCTCAGCAGGGTTGTCTAAGGGCCATTTTCTGGCTTCATTTCTGTGGCTTTTGGCTGGCTGAGCAGAACAGTAACAGTTCCATGTTTTACCTTAAAACATCCACAGCCCCAGAGAGAGGCGCCGCTGTATGAGAACTTCGCTCTGCAGCAAGACAGATATCATTAGTACTCCAGTCTCTGAAACACAGGGCACGTCTGTGCGCAGCCGCATCTCAGAACCCCCCCAAATCCGAGGCAACTATACGGGATTGTGCCACAAGGAGGGGAGTGGACCTTGTCTGCGGTCACAGCTGGACAATGCGCAGCACCCAGTGCAGTGCAGGAAACAATGTTCCTTCTCAATAAAATTGGGGGAAATGCCCTAACTCTGTGTCCTACCCTCTGACTCTGTATGGGCAGCTCAGCTCTGGGCCCGCTCCATGCTGTTCCGAGGATGCACTGTGAACTCAAAGTGCACAAAATCAGGCAGAATTTCCTCCCAAATCACTATCATGAGTATTGCTCAACAATCTTTTTATGTGCGAGACATCCAAGGGGGCGTGTGTCCTTCCAATGGTGGGAAACTTCCCATTGCCCCACACAGATTAGCCCCCGTCTCTGTTCTCTGGACAGTCCTCCTGTTATTCACCTGACTGGAGCCTTACACTGATGGCAGAGTGAAACTCAGGGAAACTAACCACAGAAGCCCTGATAATTAACAGTGTTTCATTGAAGCACTCTGCATTACTGTGATTCACTGTTTCTTTTGTGGTAGCACTTAGAGACCAACTGGGTCATGGCCCCATTGGACCAGGAGCTGCACAAACAGAGAGCAAATGACAGACCCTGCCCCAGACTGCACAGGTTGGGTGGGCAAAAGTACCACTCCTCGGCCAGTGCTTTCACACAATACTTATACACAAGTCTGTGGAGAGCCACAAGTTTGTGATTTGCAGATTTTCTGCCAAGATTGCAGAGTCGACTTTTATACAATTACATTTAAAGAGAGTGAGAAAAAAAAGAACTTAATTATTGAGGAATTAACATAATAAAATGTTGTAAGGATACAGATAATAACAGCGTAATTTTTACTAAATTACAAGATTATTTTATAATGTGCATGTACTATTTTAATATCATGTAAATGTAAATAAAAAGTAAATTTAAACCAGAGCGCTTACACAGTGAGCAGCATCTTGGGAACGCATTCACCTAAGTTTTATTGAGAGTCTTTGTTAATTACATGTATGTGATTTGCTGAGTGAATAACACTGTAAAATGTTCTCTTGCTTTTTAAGAGGAGTTCATGGAAGCTTTTTCTTCTTTGCTAGACTGTGGAATTATTTTGTTAACTTATTAATTCCTTTGGTATTAAGTATATGCATGAGAAACTCTGTTACAAACAAATTTAAAAAAACAAGATTTTTTTTTTAAAGCAGCTGCCCTGGCTGCTTGCTTTCAGTGGAGCTGTGAGTCCAGCTACAGGGAGTCTAAGGAGTATGCCCCAAACTGCTACACCCAGTTTCAAAATGTGTGGGTGTGCGATGCTAATTGGCAAGGCAAGAGACCTCGTTTCTTAGCTCCTTTGTTCAGAACCTGTCCCATCGAGTATTGACTGCATTGCCTACCAATCATTGCACAGTGCTTATACCAGGCTAATAGCAGGGCTGGAGCAGACGGCTAGCTTGCAGAGTCCCTCTGGCACCTTCCCAAAGATTGGATGGTCAAGATGCGCCTTTTAGTTGTTAATCCACAGTCTGGAGAATTAGGGCAGAAAGGAGGCCGCCTGGGCCTGGTGGATGTAGCAGAGTCACAGAGGAGAGGGGGCAGGCAGGGCACGGTGCGGAGACAAACCAGACTCACAGCAAATAAAGCCAAAGCCCAGAGCCCCCCAGGCAGAGCAGGTGAAACAACTCAGAGCTGCCCCTGACCCTGACCCAGCAATAAACAAGCTGGTCTGTAAATTCAGTCCTCCCCAGAGACCAGCTCTAAACTCACCTCAACTCCCCCCTCCACCTACATGCCACGTGTCCCCGGGCTCCACCACCCTCCCTGCTGCTCCCAGCTCAGCCTGAGGCAACCCCCTCTCCTCATCCAGGCATTGGGGACCTGTCCACACGGGGATCACAGCATTTCCAGCCCCTCAGTGACCAAAATGCCCCAAAAGGTCCCTGCACATCAGGCCAGGCCCTGGATCACTGGCAGCATTCCCTGTGCGCTTGGGCAGCCACTCAGGAGAGAGTCAAATGCTGACCAGCGGATTATCCCAATGCCCACAGCTGGCAGCTTGTGTTGCTACCGGTAGTGCACCTCCACACATGCCTCGGTGCATGTAACAAAATTTATTGTGAACACACGGATGGAAAAGTAGAGAGAACATTATTCAGAGGTGTGAAAAATCACCCTGTATGTGCAGCATTTTAATGTTGCGAGTGGAGACAAAGCCTTGGCTTCTAATTCCTAGCTCTGTCCTGCCGGGTGACTTCAGGCCACGCACATCCCCACCTTGCCATGCCTCAGTTTCCCCAAATGTTTCCCTTCTGGACAAAGCACTGTGCGCTCTATGGATGAACTTGGTGGGGTTAATATTAAATCCCCCAGTCGGTCTAACAGGATAGGGTGGCTGGGTCTGCTGTTAGCCAATCAGGAGAGGGGATTTTTTCTCAACGTATTTGGCGTGCGTTGGATTCTAAGAATTCCGACACTAAAGAAAGACGCTCTTGGTTGGTGGTGGGGTGTAGGGGACAGGAAACTGATAGCAGTGACAATCAGACACGGAGACTGAACAAGGCAGAGCAGAAGGGCCGTGACGTCCGTACTGCCTCAGCCATACGCCCTGACGAGGACTCTCAGCAGGAACAGCATCTGGGTTCACAGCCCAGCCCTGAAGGCCTGGCAGAGACTCTGCGCAGGGAGAGGGGCTTTCTGCCGGGAGCCCAGAGGGGCCGTGGGGGCAGGTCAGAGCAGACAGCGACTGCAGATTGTCCCTTACTGACCCAGTGAGAAGTAGACGTCGCTGGGCCATTTCCAGCCCTCTCGGTTCCTGCCGCAGCCCGGATGCTCCTGTCTCTGTTCCTCTTGCTGCTCGGTGAGTTCGGGGAAATCCTGTGATAACGCGTAGGGGGCTGGGAGGAAACAGAACTGAGAGCAGCCCCTGGCTTGGGGAGTCTGCAAAGCCCCTCTAGAGACAGAGGGGACTGCGCTGTTGGAGGGAGTGGGACTGTCCAATCTGACCCCCTGACAGCCCAGAGCAGGGACCTTCCCCCAGCTCTCTGCCCCCAGTCCAGTCACTTGTGTGTGACTCAAGCATCCCCAGAAAGGCCCCGGCCGGGCGGTGACTCCCCCACTGCCCTGGGGAGCCGGCGCCGGGTGAATTCCCCACACGGGGAGAACCTTCTGCCTCCATCCTCACTGGCATTGGCCTAGACTTAGTGTCCAGCCCCTGGCTTCAGCATGGCCTGTCACTGCTACACTGAAGGGCCCGTCTGCACATTTGGGGAAACTGAGGCTCCAGGAAGGAGCTTAGACACTGTGACAGCCTGGCTCTCTGACCAGCCCCATGCACGGAGCCTCCCCAGCCAGGCTGGGCTCAGATGCTCCTGGGGTATCAGCTCAGCCTGGAGGCAGAGAGCAAGGAGGGGATATCGGGGTCCAGCCCCAGGGTTCCCTGTTACCTAGTGACCAGACATTGAGCCTCTAGTGTGTCTATTGAGGGTCCAGGCTGGGCTCTGCTTCTGGATTCCCCCAAAATCCGGGGTGGGGGCGGGGGGTCAGGCTGAAACTCCTTATGGAGCCAGTCCCAAGTCACACAGCTCTGATCAAACCTCAGCTCTTTGAGAAGGGACATCAGGAGTAGGTAGGGTTGCCAGGTGTCCGATCTTTCTGTCCAAGAAACAAATTGAGAAAATAGAAATGGGAAAATATTTTCTAAGTAAGATATAATGTAGATTGTGATGGAATGTCAAGTGTGTCCGGTATTTTGTTGAAACCATCTGGCAACCCTAACCTGGGTAGAAGGTCTGCACGGTGCCTGGCACAGACTCATGGAGCAGGGAGGGTGTTTCTGGCGGGATGGGCCAGGCTGGAATTGGGGCCTGTGCTCGTGGCAGAAGCAGAGCCCACAACAGCTGTTCAGCGCATCTTCCTGCAGGGGAGATTCCAGCCCGGCTCTGACCGCATGTCCCCTTTCTGTTCCCAGCGCTGAGCCCCAGCAGCCAGGAGATCTGCGCCAGTCCCGGTGAGTCTGTCTGTCCTCCATGTTCCCAGGGCCTTTACCCCTCCCCTGCTCCATGCAATCCAGCTCTTGGAGATTCTGCTCCCTGCTCAGAGCAGAGCCAGAAGCATCAGCCAGCAGGAATCTGAGCAGGGCACATTGGGCTCCTCCTGCCCAGACCTCTCCCTGGGCCTGTGTGAAATGCAGACGGAGAGTGACCTTCACAGCATGGGAAGCTGAGAGCATCCCGGCTCTACCAGATTTAGCTTCCCACGGCCCCAGCCTGCTCCTCCCCGATGGTCCCTACAGATCAGCAGCATGGCTAACAGTCAGCATAGCCAGAGGAGACAATTAGCTCCTTGTATGACCCCAACCAGGAAACTGCCCCCATCAACCCTGCCCCAAGCAGCTGGCTGAGCTGGGACACATTTAATTGTTAATAGTCACAATTCTCTGCTGGCAGCAACTCCCCTGTGAGTTTATAGGTGGGTGCTACCAGGCAGATTTGAACTTGGGAACTCTGGAGCTTAGTGGCAGAGTCTCTACAGCTTGAGCGATAAAGCCAGCTGCCTCTGAGATCAGGCTGTAGAGTCCCCTTGTTCTCATCTCTGGCTGTAAGTGCTCCAAGTGCCGTTCAATGGGACAGTGACCCCCACCCCGGCCTGGCAATTCCTGGGAAAGAGAAATCTGGCCCCTGCTGCTGCTCCAGGACCACCCCTTGGATTGGGCCTGGAATAGCCCCTGTGCCAGCTGGGGGTGGGCACACAAGCCCGGGGAGGATGTTAGAGTAGATGTCGGAGGGATCAGGCTCTGGACACAGGCTCCTTGGCTCCCACCTGGCAAGCTCCCTGGAGCAGCGACTGCCCTTCAGTGCATGGGCGGCCACAGGGGGTTGGCCAGGCCCTAGACAGCCACCCATAGACTAGGACCAGCCCTGTGGAAGCGTCCTCTCTCCCAGCCATACTGCCACAGCTGGACTCAGAGCCTGTACCACACCTGCCATTTTCCTCCAGTCTCATTGTCGGCCGTGCCCCATTACCCCCCCCTCAGGTGCTCTTCCTGCCCCCACCCTCTACCTGAACTGGACATCGGCCCGGCCAGGGGACTCCGTGCAGCTCCAGTGCTCTGTGAACACCCAGCTCCTCACCACACGCATCGTCTTCTGTCAGGATGGGGAGGAGGTGTCGTCCCAGAAGGGCATGTTGGGGAAATTCACCTACGACTCTCGCCACGTGGTATCCAAGGGAAGCTCTGGGAATTACTCCTGCGGGTACGAGATCAGGGACAGCAACAATCGGGTGAACAAATCCCAGCTCAGCCCTGCCCAGCACCTCAGTATCACTGGTAAGGGGTGTGTGTGTGTGTGTGTGTGTGTGTGTGTGTGTGTGTGTGTGTGTGTGACTGGTGGAGCTGGGATGTGGCTCTGAGCAGCAAGGGCAGGGATGCTATTGGACGGGACAGCAGGGGGGCACTGTGGGGGCAGGAAAGGTGCTAAGTAGATACTGACCTTCCCAATGGCACAGCCCCAAGCTCCCTGGGGCAGTGACTGGCCATCACCACACGGGCTGCTTAGGAGGCTGAGGTGTTGCCCAGGCCCTAGACAGCCCCCAACAGCCAGTGTCCGCCCTCACTGCGGGGCTGCCTTTCCCAGCTCTAGTGCCCCTGTTGGGTCAGTGGGTGCCCACACCAGGGCCCCTTGCTGTAGGACACTGCGCAGCACCAGGCACTGGGATCCCAGCCCGCCCAGCCCTTGGGACTGCAGAGGACTGAAGCCCCAGAGATCCCAGGGAATGAAGCCCCTGGGCCCTGGAGAAAGCCCGTCCCCCCATCTGCCCAGCTGGGCTGGGATCAGAGCCTCCCTTGGAGACACAGCCCAGCCCCCTGCCATTCACCTCCTGCCCCACTGACAGCACCAGGCACCAGCAACACGCCACCGACAGCTCTGACCCATTTTCCTTCCCAGATGCTCTCCCTGCCCCCATTCTCTACCTCAACCAGACGTCGGCCCGGCCAGGGGACTCCGTGCGGCTCCAGTGCTCCGTGGTCTCCTGGGTCCGGGCCACCCGCATCATCTTCTACAAGGACGGGGAGGAGGTTTCATCCCAGATGAGTTTACAACGGAATCTCACCTACAACTACGACCACATGGTGTCTGGGAACAGCTCTGGGAATTACTCCTGCGCATATGAGATCAAGGACAGCGACAGCCAGGTGATCAGATCCCAGTTCAGCCTCGTCCAGCACCTCAGTGTCATAGGTAATGTGTGTGTGTGTGTGTGTGTGTGTGAGTGTGTGTGTGAGTGTGAGTGTCCCTGCACCCCAGCTCAGTCCTGCCCTCCACCTCAGTCTCACAGGGAAGTGGCGTGAAGGGAAAATGGTTCAACAACAACCCCCTAAAAGTCCAAACAATGAAATACAACTATGTTAAAAATTTGAGGTAAAACCATTTTCTAACATAACTTCTTTGTTCAGAATTTGTCACGGGAAACCCAGATGTCATTAAGCCCAAACACCCACCCTGTGGCAGGACCAAGTAACCTTAGACCAGTCCTGACCCAGACTTTGTCTAACACGTTCTTAATAACCTCTGCAGACAGGGATTCCACAACCTCCCTCGAAAGCCGTTCCAGTGATTAATGAGACTTATTTTTGGAATTCCTCCCTCCCCTCCCACAAATTAACCTAAATTTCCCCTGCTGCAGATTAAGCCCATTGCTACTTGTCCTACCTTCAATGCTGGGACAAAAAAAGACGTGTGAAGTTAAGTTTCATACCGGGGTGCTGTGCTGAATGGTGAAACAGGGCAGTTCCCACAGGATGTTTCCTGCCTGGAAGAGCTTGTTCTTATTGCTGAGAAAAGCGACGAGGAGTCCTGTGGCACCTTATAGACTAACTGAAGTGTAGGAGCATAAGCTTTCGTGGGCAAAGACCCACTTCGTCAGATGCATGTCTGATTATTGCTGAGAGGAACTCCAAGTTCACAGCCAGAAAAAATTGTGAGCAAACATAATGACTTCATTCCAAATTTTCTATGGAAAATTGCAATGATCGGATGAAAAAATATTCATGAAACACAACCAAAAATTTCATTTGGCCTTGTTTTGACTGGACATGTTCCTTCTTTTGCCTTTTCAGCATCAAAAAGAGGCAAAACTAAACTAGGGGGAGAGGTAGATACGCTGGAGGCAGGGATAGGGTCTAGAGTGACCTAGACAGATTGGAGGATTGGGCCAAAAGAAATCTAATGAGGTTCAACAAGGACAAGTGCAGAGTCCTGCACTTGGAACGGAAGAATCCCAAGCATAGTTACAGGCTGGGGACCGACTGACTAAGTAGCAATTCAGCAGAAAAGGATTACAGTGGATTAGAAGATGGATATGAGTCTGCAGTGCGCCCTTGTAGCCAAGAAGGCTGATGGCATATTAGGGTGCATTCGGAGGAGCATTGGCAGCAGATCTAGAGATGTCATTATACCCCTTTATTTGTCTCTGGTGAGGCCACATCTGGAGTATTGTGTCCAGTTCTGAGCCTCCCACTACAGAAAGGATGTGGACGCATTGAAGAGGATCCAGCGGGGGGCAAGCAAAATGATTCGGGGGTTGGAGCACATGACCTATGAGGAGAGGCTGAGGGAGTTGGACTTATTTAGTCTGCAGAAGAGAAGAGTGAGGGGGGATTTGATAGCAGCCTTCAGCTTCCTGAAGGGAGGTTCCAAAGAGGATGGAAAAAGGCTGTTCACAGTAGTGATGGATGCAGAACAAGGAGCAATGGTCTCAACTTA
Source organism: Pelodiscus sinensis (assembly GCF_052426305.1). NCBI lineage: Eukaryota > Metazoa > Chordata > Testudines > Trionychidae > Pelodiscus > Pelodiscus sinensis. The sequence continues at coordinate 28,280,277 of NC_143069.1, read as the reverse complement.
CAGTGGGGGAGGTCTAGGTTGGATATTATGATAATATTTCCCTAGGAAGGTGGTGAAGCACGGGGATGGGTTCCCTAGGGAAGTCGTGGAGTCTCCATCCCTGAAGGATTTTAAGTCTCGGCTTGACAAAGCCCTGGCTGGGATGATTTAGTTGAGATTGGTCCTGTTTAGGGAGGGGGCTGGGCTTGATCACCTCCTGAGGTCTCTTCCAGCCCTGGGATTCTATGAAAATTGTCACTGGGAAACAGACAGTTTTGCTTTGCTTTTAAATGGACATTCACCGTCCATTAGTGGGCTTTGAAAACCAAAAGGAAACCAAAATTTCAGTTCAAATTAAAACAAAACACTGCCCTTCATTTCCAATTATTTCTGGGGAAAGACTAAGAAGGTCCTTGTACGTCAACAATTTGGCAAAGATTTTATTTAAAAAATGTGGGGTCAAAAAATTGTTTAAAAAGTTCAGGTAGCTCTACTCTACTTGGAAGGTCAACTCCCCAAGAACAGCCAATAACGTCACTGTGCCGATAACCACGAGGTGAGCTTCCAGGTATGTTCCAGGGTCACTGACCACAAGACTCAGCCTGCTCCAGGCAGTGGGGACTTGCCGGTGGCTCCTTGGAGAGGCCTTCACAGCAAGCTTCTTTTCTAGGCCCAGACGTAAAGTTCCTGCATCTCCTGTTGGGAGTTACAGTTCCTGTCGCCGTGCTGGTGCTGGCTGTGGCGCTTTATCTGCTGGGAAGGAAAGGTGGGTGTGAGATTGAGGCCGAGCCGTGTTAGCAAATGTACAGACAGACGTGACAGAGACCCCCCCCCTGAGATCCCCTGTCCCCTGTGTGTCTGGGATGGAGGGAGAGAAATGAGGTAGACAGAGTGAAATGGATCATTTGTTTTCAGGAAGATGGGTGGGGGCAGATCAAAGGGATGATGAAAGGGATTGTCCTTGTCTATTGTCTATTGCAGTAGTACCCAGGAGCCTCAGTGGGGGATCAGACCCCACTGCGCTAGGTGCTGTACGTCATTTATTAGGTGTGTTACTGTCGAGCCCTGAAGCCCCAGTGAGGAATCGGACCTTCCCCCTATGTCCAGTGCTGTGCACAGCAGAAATAAAGAGGAGAGTCCCTGCCCAGAGCATGGTCACAGTCTACAACTCATCTGGGGCATGTGTGCAGATGGAATATGAACACGCAGGTGATTAATTAAGGTGCAGGCAGAGAAGGGCCCTTACAACTGTGCCTGTGTGTAGGAGTTTTTCTGAATCAGGGCCTAACAACTCTGAGCCTAGAGCCCTGGGCACAGCTCTGCCCTGCAGCCTTTCCTCACAGCACCCCATCCCCTGGCTCCCACAGCCTCCAGCCACCCCGACCAGCTCGAGACTGGCTCGGAGCTCATGGAATTGCCAACAAGTCACCTGTGTGGCAGCTTTGTAATTGCTTGGAGGGAGGGGTGATCTTGGAGCGGCTCTAGAATCACATCTTCAGATTTTTTTCTCCCTCAAAACGAAGGTTTTACATTTCTTTGTTTTGCTTTCTTTTTTAAAATGAAAACCAACACGCTCATGGAACCCCTGACTCTTAGCCCTGGGCTATGTCTAAACTGGCATGATTTTCCGGAAATACTTTTAATGGAAAAATTTTCCGTTAAAAGCATTTTCGGAAAAGAGCATCTAGATTGGCACAGATGCTTTTCCGCAAAAGCACAATTTTGCGTAAAAGCGTCCGTGCCAATCTAGATGCACTTTTCCACAAAAAAGCCCCGATCGCCATTTTTGCGATCGGGGCTTTTTTGCGGAAAACACATCTCAGCTGTCTACACTGGCCCTTTTGCATAAAAGTTTTGTACAAAAGGACTTTTGCCCAAACAGGAGCAGCATAGTATTTCTGCAAGAAGCACTGATTTCTTACAGTAGGAAGTCAGTGCTTTTGCGAAAATTCAAGTGGCCAGTGTAGACAGCTGGCAAGTTTTTCCGGAAAAGCGGCTGATTTTCTGGAAAAACTGGCCTGTCTAGACACAGCCCTGGAGTTTATGGACAACAGGAAATGCCGGGAGACTGGCTGTTAAATCACCATATGTGGCCACACGACTCCAGTCAGTGGGGCTGGTGCAGGAGAGCGCTGGGCTGGGCTGTGGGGAGGGGGCTCTGTGTCGGTACAATGAGGGGCTGGGGCCGTGTCACTCAGTCTCTCTCTCTCTCTCTGCCCACGAGGAAACGTGGCCCCGTCTCTGATCACTCTGTCTCGCTGCTTCCAGCTAGGTCTCTGCGAAGGAAGAACAGGTAGGAGGAGTCTATTCCCTCTCCCTTCTCGCTTCCCCTCCGAGTCCCTTCATGCTGCCTCATGGAAGGGCTGGTGCAGCCTCACCGTGAAGCTCAGCTCGCCTGCTGTGGGGAGTTTCAGTCTGTGTGTTCTGGAGGAGTTTTTCAAAAGCCCAGGGCAGGATGAGCTCCCTGGTGGGGTGGGATTTGGGGCCACAGGGAGATGCCTTAAGGGATTTGTCCCAGCGGTGAATTCCCATCCAATTCTCCAGAAGCAGGGTGAGCCCCTTAGCTGTGCTGCTGGCTCCCTGTCTGCTCCCCACCCTCAAATCCGTTATTCGCCCAGACATTTGATTGTGGTTAAGCTGTTGTCCGTGGAAGAAAGCTCGGCTGAGAACCGTCACGCAGCCGTGAGGAATGCCGGTGTGCTCATCAGCCTCTCCCCTGAGACGGCGGGGATTCTCCGTTCTGCCCGATCTGAGCTCCCTGCTGACCTCGCAGTTAGTGTGGTTGGTGGTTGGGCCATTTCGCTGGAGTAGAACAGGGTGTGCAAGTCTCGTCTTTATCAGACTTTCCCAGCAAGAGGGCATGGCCTCTCTGACCCTCCCCCCTGCCCCATCCTCACTGCTCTCCACAGGGAACACGTCCAGCCTGAAACCAGCAGTGCCCCACAAGAACTTTCCACTGGACATCTTCAGTGGCCACCTGAAATCCCTCAGTTCTGGTAAGAGCTTTGGGGGACTTCGGGAGCTACTGGGATCAGTTGCACAAGAGGGAGAAATGTGGGGCTGGGGGTTAATGTGGAAACTGGTGGGGGATGGGCAGATCCCAAATCAGTGTGTTACAACAACCTGTCTGTGATCAAAGTGAATGAGGATAAAGAGTCATTGGGGTCCCAGGCTTGGGCATCTGACTCCCTGAGGTTCCTTTGTCTCCCCCTTTGTCTGTGATCCCCAGCCCTGCATTGCCAGGGCTTAGGAGACTGGGTCAACTGCCTCTTCTCTTCCTTCATGGAAAGGCACATCCCAAGGAAAGCTCCCCCTGGAAAGTGCCCCACCCCCGTCACTAGGAGCTGGGGCAAGAGTGCTTCATGGGAGCTGTAGTTCCGGTGCCTCATGCTCCTGGTCTCCTCTTTGAGCAGGGCTCTCTGGCTCTCCCATGATGCATCACTGTCTCCCCTCTTGGTGATGGGAAGTAGCACATCATGGTACCAAGCCCAGCCAGTTCAGCTTGTAGAGGAGACTATTATCATAAGGACCCTGAACTACCCCTCCCATGCGGCAGCTTGCTGATACCTGAATCAGCATATTTCTGGTTTGGGCCAAAATATTGCAGTTTTGGGGTATTTGTTTTTTGACCAAAATGTTGAAATGTGCTGCCGAAAGTTGAATTTGTGTCAGAATCACTCTGGCAGAAAGATGGACAGTGTCCATTGGACAACTTCAGTGGCCCCCTGAAATCCTTCTGCTCTTGTACCACCTGCCCTATGGTGCTCAGAGCTGCCCAGGGGAGCCCTGGCCTGGCTGGGAGAGGGGCAAGTGACCTGGGGTTATAATTCATGCTCAAGGAGGGGCCTTTCCCTAAAGACATTCACACCACGTGACCATGGGTCACTGTCCTTCTCTCCCCAGATACCTCAGCGATCTGGCCAGGAAACACCACGGTGAGTCACAGCTCTGTTAGCGAGAAAGTGAAGTGAAAGCAAAGAGCGATTGGTTTGCCTGACCCAATTCAGCACAGTCTCCCTGCTGCTGCCCCAAATCTCCCACCAGGAACAGGTAGCCGCCTCCCTCGCCTGCTGTTACCTGGCCTGTCAGGCCCTGCCCCTAGGGAATACACAGACACATATCTGGGAGAGAGGAAAACATCCTTCCCAAACTGCACACCAGAAGGAGAGGAGAGAGTCCCCCATGGCCTGAAAATCTATTTGGCTACTGAGGTGCCCCCACTTCACCAGCCTCTGCAGTTACCCAGCTAAGGCTGGGATATTCAAGGTTAGAATTTCCCATTACAATTCCTGAGAACTGGACATTTTAATCCCCTCGACGGGTGTGAAAGCCTCCAGAATGTTATCCCCTTGTGAACCGGCTCTTCTCAGGCAGATCCTAGAGAAACCCCAGAACCACTCATTGCTAACCTTCCCCACCATGGGCCTCCCAAAGGAGAAGACAGACAAGCAAGGGGTGAAATCCTGAGAGTTTCCCATTGACTTCGATGGGGCAAGGTTTCCCCCAGTGGGTTTGCAAGGGATGTAGGTGTCAGGGGATGGTGTACAGACTCACATTGCTAGCAGCGGCTGTGCAGTGGTGCACGCACCCTGCGTACCTGTTAGTATTGGGGTAAGCTCCTAATACCGAGCTTCCTTCCCCCAATTGCTTCTTTACAATAATTATTTATCAACTAGCCAATTAGCCCGTCATAAGACGGGATTTTCAGGTCTCTCCTCCACGTCGGTCTTCTCTCCTGAGCTCTCGCTCTCGCTCCATCTCTCTTTCTCTCTCTCTCCTCCTCCTACTGCCTCCCCCTCTCTCTCTCAGCTGTCCTCCACCTCCTGCCTCGCTTTCTGTCTCTCTCTTTCTCTTCTCATCCCCCTCCTGCCTCTCACTCAGGGGACCGCAGAGCCCAAATGGCCCATTGGGCTCCGCACTCCCTGTGCTGCATGGGGAGCATGGAGCCCAAACGGTCACTTGTGCCACTTGCTCCCACGCGGCGGCCTGGCTGAGTGGTGCAGAAGTCAGCCGAGCACCATGGCGCGAGGCGAAGGGGGGCAGGGCGGTGACGTTCACGGCCAGGGGCTGGAGCCTGGAGTTGCTGTCATGCCACACGTCACCGCCATGCCCCCCTTCGCCTCCCACCGTGGCGCTCGGCTGACTTTTGTGCCGCTCACCCGGGCTGCCGTGGGGGAGGAAGCGGTGCAAGCGGCCGTTTGGGCCCCGCACTCCCCATGCAGCATGGGCCGCCCAGAGGGAACAGCCAGCATGATTTAAATATCCCGCGCTTAATTATCATATTCGCGGCTGGCTGCCACTTTTTAAATTGGGGTATTGCGAAATAGCTCGCCCTGTGTAGATGCGTTATTCTGAGAGAAAACCCCTCTCTTGGAATAACTGTTAGCCCTCATTCTGCGAGGAATAACAGTTATTCTGAGAGAAGGGTTTTCTCTTGGAATAATGCATCTACACGGGGCGAGTTATTTCACAATACTCCAATTTCAAAGTGCGGCAGGCCACAAATATGCTAATTAAGCACAGGATATTTAAATCCCGTGCTTCATTAGTAATTTCGGTATGCTACATTTGCATCCCTAGTCTGAACTAAGGGCTTTTCATGCGTGTCTCTGGGACAGGGTGCGACAGGCAGAGCTATTTATCCCCCATGTGAGTTCACAAGTTGGTTAAATGCTATTCAAATGACAGTTTGGTCTCCCTTCTGAAGCTATGTCTAGGCTACAGGCTTCTTTCAGAAGAATCTTTTTTTGGAAGAGATCCTCCAAAAGAAAGTGTCCACACTGCAAAAGTGCATTGAAAAAGCAATCTGTTTTTTTGAAAGAGAGTGTCCAGACTCAATGGAGGCTCTCTCACATGTAAGCTGAGATTTCTATGGACAGAATGGCCACCAGGGTACCTGTGCTTTTTCCTTTTTCCTCTTCTTCCAAAAGAACTCCATATTCCCCGTCCACACGTGCCTTTTTTCAAAAGGGCTCTTTCGGAAAAAGACTTCTTTGTACAATGAGGATTACTGATGCTGGAAAACCCCTCTGTTCTTTTGATTTTCTTGTAGAAGAATGCAATTGCAGTGTGGACGTTGCTCAAGTTTTGTCTGAAAAATGGCCGTTTTTCCGACAAAACTCTAGAGTGTAGATATACCCTGATCCAAGAAGTTAGCTGGTAGTTGGAGTTGCAATGTTGAAAGGAGACAGTGATGGCAAAGTTGGGTTTGTGCATCGATGCGACCCCATTGATTTACAATGATCCTACAAAGTCCTGATTTCCTGGACACAATAGGAATCACCTCCCGTCTTTCTTTCTTTCTTTCTTTCTTTCTTTCTTTCTTTCTTTCTTTCTTTCTTTCTTTCTTTCTTTCTTTCTTTCTTTCTTTCTTTCTTTCTTGTTGCTTCTGAGGATTTTTGTTGCTTGTGTCACACACACACAAAGAGCTGAAATCAAATTAACCCCTGCCCAGAATTCGTTAGCCCGGGCTAACCATAGTTCTGTTCTTGGGCAATGGTTGCCCATTGCTTCAGCACAGACGAAACAAAGGAGTATTTAATTGCGTCCATGTTTAGCTGAATGGCAGATGCTTATCACAGCCACTAGCGTCAGCAATGTGCTGCAATTGCCCGTAGACCAGACACATTGGTTGGGATCCACCCAGTATCCAGCACAACAATATTTGCCCAGAACCATTTTATACATCATTATTGACAACATCAGTGATAATAATATGAAACTGGACAAGACAAAACAACACTGCCTGCAGCACAGAGGACTCCTTATAAAGTATGAGATAATAGCACCTCAGCGCAGGGAGAACCCAGCACTACCTCCATGGGGCTGCTGGAGTGGAGAGCGGGAGAAGGGCTCCTCTGCTCAGCTGTCAGGTGTCAGGGCAAAGCCAGGCTGTCCTAACTGGGAAGCAAGAAAGGACCAGACGACGTTTGAGCAGGGAAGGGAGCTGCCTGCTTCAGAGGAGTTGATGCAGAAAGTGATTCCCAGAGGAGATGCCCATTAGAACTGCTCCTGCTGTACACACAGTGGGGCTGTTGGAGGGGCTTTTTCTGGCGGAGCAGAATAGTAACATTCGTGTGTTTTACCTTAAAGCGTCCACAGCCGCAGACAGACGAGATACCGACATATGCGACCATCATTCCAAAGCGGGACAGGTGTCAAATCTCCAGTTGCTGAAAGGCAGGGCTCAGCAGTGCGCAGGAACATCACAGAACCTCCCCAAGTCAGAGGAAAATGTAGAGGCCGTGCAGCAAGAAGGTGGAGAACCATGTCTAGGGCCACAGATAGACAATGTTCAGCACCCAAAGTGGTGCAGGGAAAAATGTTCCTTCTCAATAAAATTGGGGGAAATGCCCAAACTCTGCTTCCTAACCTCTGACTTTTTGTATCGACAGCTCAGCTGCCAAGTTGACTCAGACCTTGTCTACACTGGCATGTTTTGTCACCAAAAGCTGCCTTTTGGAGATAATACAACAGGAGTATTCACACCGGAATGCAACTTTTTTCCTAGTTGTGGTGACAAAAAACTTCCAGTCCCGGGAGAGACTTTTCTCTTTCTCTCTCCCTTTATTGTCAGCAAAGAGCCAGTGTGGACTCTGCTGTTTATTCTGTGGAGAAAACTGGCTTCTGCAAGTATCCCACAATGCCTGCCTTGATAGTTCTGCTCAGTGTTTTGTGATCTCTGCTGCCCTGCAGGTATGGACCCCCTCCCCTTTCAAAGCTCTGGGAAGTATCTGAGAGCTGTGTGATTGGGGAACAAAGAAAGACTAAATCACCGGAATGCTTCTGTTCTGCCCTGCTAGGAACACAGCACAAGTCAGGCTGCTGCTGCAGGGGGAGGGCTGCAGAGATGGTTGCGCTGCTTTGACATTCATCAGCCCAGAGAGCTCACAGAGCTCCTCGTGATGCTGCTCCCAACAGCTGTGGAGGCTGTGGGAAAACTTGGAGGGAATCCCCAGAAGCACAGGGATCAGCTTTACCTTCCCACAGTACTGCACTGTGGGAGGATCACCCACATGGCTTTGCTCTATCTGTCGACAGGGGAATGACCAATGTGGCCATGAAATCTCAACAATGGCAGGCAGAAAAACGAGTGACTGTTTTCCGCTTTGCTGATTTTTGCCGACAGCACGTTTGTCACCCAACCTTCCCAGTGTAGACAGAGCCTCAGTGTTGTTCCAATATTGCACTACCAGCCCAAAGTACAGAAAAATCCTGAGGAACCTTCCTCCCCCCCCCCCAATCCCTAAGTGCATATTGCTCAACAACCTGTGCACACATGAGATATCCAAGGAGATGCCTGTCCTTCCAGTGTTGGGAAACATCCCAGAACCCCACACAAATTAGTCCCAGTTCTCTGACCAGTCATCATGAGACTCACCTGACTGGAGCCTTACACAGATGGGAGAGTGAAACAAAGGGAGACTATTAACAGAAACCCAAATAATTAACTGCAGAGGGGATCTTTCACTTAAACCAGGCTGGGCAATCATGTTTGATGGGGGGCACTCTGAGATTTTGGTAAAGGTCAAAGGCCACATTTTTCTATGGAAGGAGTGCAGTGTTTGAGATGGAGGTTGGGTATAGAAGGGAGCTTGGGGCAGGGACTGGGGAGCAGGAGGTGTGGGATCTGAGGGGGAGTTTGAGTGAAGGAAGGGTTGTTATCTGGGGCAGGGGATTGGGGTGCAGAAGATGATTCTTGCCTGGGGGAGGGGTATAGGACAGCTTTCAGACTCTGGGAGGAAGGTGTGACCAGGAGGAGTGGGGGAGGGATGCAGAAGATTTAGGTGGTGACTGGGGCAGGAGGGGTGGTGACCTAAGGCAGGGATTTGGGGGAGGGAGGGACCTGGGTGCCAGATGCAGGCTGTGGCTGGGAAGTACTTACCTAGGCAGCTCCAGGCCAGCAGCCCTGCAGGACCTGCCTGCCACAGCCCAAGGCTGCTGAACATGGCTTGCTGCTCCTCGTGGCTCTGTTTCAGGCACTGGTGCAGGAGTTCTTCCCTGCCAGTTCTTCCCTGCTGAGCCCAGCCTCCCTGTCCTGCCCTGTTTCAGTAGCGCTGCTCGTAAGAAGAGAAGACCCGGCTGTGCTAAGCTTGCACGTGCTTGTTGAAGGCAGAGCGAGCCTCCCTTGCAGCTACATCTGGAACAGTGGCAAATGACAAGCGGACCTTGCCATGGCTCAGCATGGGGCCGAGGTAGGTGCAGGTGACATGCCGAGCACGAGCCACTATCCAGTCACAGTGGCTTGGTAGCAGACGTCAGGCAGGGGGTTCACTGGGTAGCCTCAGGGCAGAAGGCATGGGTATTAGCAGGTGGCGTGAGCATGGGCCAGAGATGCAGGGTGTAGCTGCACAGCTGGACACAGCTGGATTGAGAGAAGCGGTGCCCAGAAGGGGGAACAGCCGCTTCCTTGTCTCCAGCCCCCGGCTGCGTCACCACCCTCTGCTCTCTCCGGTCCTCAGGCCTGTGCTCACACTGCTGGGCCGTTCTCCCTGCTGCCATGGGAATAGCCCAAGGCTTCCCCTGCCTGGGGCAGACTCAATTAGCCACATTTCTGTCTCGTTTCGTCCTTGGGCAAGCCATGCAAGGGAGGCAGCAGGAGGAGCCGGCCTTCACCAGCAGAGGAGGCCAACCCACAAGAGACTGGCCTGATTTGTCTCACTTCCACAGGCTGACACCATGGTGCATTCCCAGATGAAGTCACCACCCTCTGTCATGGGAGATGAACTTATCCCAGGTACAGGCTTTCCTGGGCACCCAGGGGAGCTGCAATAAGAGACAATATTATGTTTCTGCCTGGTTTTAAACCAGGGACCTTTTGCATGTTAGGCAAATGTGATAACCACTACACAAACACTCACCGACACACTGCTGTCTTTCTTCACATTTGGATATACGTTCTGTGACTAAATGATTAATGCAGAATGCTCTGAAGAGGAGGGGAAATTGCTGTGACTACTGATTTTAGCAATTAATCCCTGTATTTTGTAGAAAGAATTAGTAACACACTTGCTAAATTAAAATGAAAGTCCACACAAGTCATAAGAACATAAGAACGGCCGTACTGGGTCAGATCAAAGGTCCATCTAGCCCAGTATCCTGTCTACCGACAGTGGCCAATGCTAGATGCCCCAGAGGGAAGGAACATAACAGGTAGTCCTTGCGTGATCCCTCTCCTGTCACTCATTTCCAGACAAACAGAGGCTAGGGATACCATTCCTACCAATCCTGGCTAATAGGCTTTGATGGACCTTACCTACATGAATCTACTTCACCACATCCTCTAGCAAGGAGTTCCACAGGTTAACTGTGCGCTAAGTGAAGAAAAATTTTGTTTTGTTTGTTTTAAAGCTGCTGCCTATTCATTTCATTTGGTGACCTCCCCCTCCCCCAGCTCTTATATTGTGGGAATAAGTAAATAAGTTTTCCTTATTCATTTTTCCACACCAGTCATGATTGTATAGACCTCTATCCTATCCCCACCTTAGTCTCCTCTTTTCTAAGCTGAAAAGTCCAGGTCTTTTAAATGCCTCTTCATATGGGACCCATTCCAAACCACAAAAGTCATAGTTGGACAGTTATATTTGATGGGTGAGTTGCAGTAATATGGGACTGAAAACATGGCCGGAGACAGGAGCCTGTTACAAACATAAAATAGATAACTTTATCAAACTACTTGCTAGACATTCATACCTTTTGTGCATATAACACAAACTGGGATTCTAATGGCAACCTTTCTTTAGTACAGATCCTGAATTTCCCACTCTGTTGTAAGCAAGCCACGTGATTTAATTGCTCTGCTCTGGGCTGATTAGGCATCAGCTGCAGTATTGTGTCCAGTTCTGGGTACCACATTTCAGGAAAGATGTGGAGAAATTGGAGAAAGTCCAGAGAAGAGCAACAAAATTGATGCCAGGTCTAGAAAACATAATGCACAAGAGTAGATTGAAAGAATAGGTTTGTTCAGTCTGAAAAGAGAGGAGGGAGAGGGAACATAAGAGCTTTCCAGTTCCTGAAATGTTGTTAGAGGAGGGAGGGGGGAAAAAACATTCCTGCACTTTGAAGGGCAGTTGCACTGCAGTGTTTGCTGGGTAAACTGAGCTTTGGAATGAGACACTCTCTGACTCTAGGGCTATGTCTAGACTGCAGGCTTCTTTCGAAAGAGGCTCTTTCGAAAGATCGCGTCTAGACTGCAGGCGGATCTTTCGAAAGAGCAATCCGCTTTTTCGAAAGAGAGCACCCAGCGAGTCTGGATGCTCTCTTTCGAAGACGGCCTCTTTACATTGAAGAACGCCTTCCTTCGAAAGAGGAACTTTCGAAGGAAGGCGTTCTTCCTCGTGAAACGAGGTTTACCGCCATCGAAAGAAAAGCCGCGTTCTTTCGAAATAATTTCGAAAGAACGCGGCTTGAGTCTGGACGCAGGGGAAGTTTTTTCAGGAAAAGGCTACTTTTCCCGAAAAAATCCCTGAGTCTGGACACGGCCTAGATGGCACCATGAACACTCACAACCCCCCGCAACGCAGCTCCTCTGCAACTCCCCAGCCCCTCGTACCCCTGAAAGTGTCAGCACCACAAATTAAACATCCTGTGCACAGTGTTTCAAAATTCTTCAAAGTTTATGGTGAAAAAGGAAATGTGGCATTTCCAGAAGGGCACTGGCAAACGCAGGCCACTGGCTGCATGAAGGTGCGAAATCACACTGCAGCCCTCCCCCTTTCTCTCCTAGGACCAGGCTCCTGCCTTTCCTTGGCTATTAAGCCAGGCACTGACATTCCTTCCTTTTTGCACCTTGGGGGCAAGAGGATCAGCTTGGCAGCTGCAGGTACAAAACATGCCTGCATCAGGTGCGAAACACAGCCTCAGCCCTCCTGAATCTCTAGCTAGGCTGCTAAATTCCACGGTCCAACCCATCACAGCCACCCCACTGAACTAGCTAGAGAAGAGAAGTAGACACCCAGCAGAAGGAACAAAAAGGGCCAAGAACTTTAAGCGTAAGGGACTTCCCAGCAAAGTAGCCCAGCCCCAGCAGGTCCCACTGAGACTTGAACTCAGCTTGCAGGATTCAGTCTTGAATGCTGACCCTTACGCCGTGGGACCTAGAGCTGAGACCTACTGTAGGCACCTGTGATACCCCACTTTCAGGCTGGCCCTCCGTTCCCTGTTCTCAGGCTCCCAACCAGAACTAGATGCAAAGCAGTGAGAAGTGACTTAAAACCCCTGCTCACATGTACAAAATGTTCTTGCAGTCACAGGACCAGATCTGGATGTCATGCCGAATGCTGCACTGCCACCGAATCCTTTAGTGTCTGAACCTGAAGTTTAATATCAAGGTGGGGCGAGGGGCAGGGGAGAGAAAAATAAGTCAGATATTAAATGGTCAGTCAGACATACAGAGACTTCAGATCCATCAGATCCCAAGTAGTACTGCTGAGATTGCTTTTTGTACTCTGGGTACAGAGTTTGATAATATTATCATTTTATGTTTGTAATAGACTCCTGCCCACCTCCAGTCACATATTATAGCAACTCACCCACTAACTGTCATACAAACTAGGCCATTCCTCCCCAGCTAGATGTGATCCTTGTTTTTCTGCAAGGCACCACCCATGGAGACCAAGGACCTGCCAATATGCATTCATAGTACAATTTTGTTTAATTGAGGGACATATAAACTGGACAGTTAGAGGAACTGATTTCAGCTGAGGGACAGGTTTGCTGGATTCTTATGCACTGGTACAGGAATGTTCATATTGCTTTAAACCCCCATACAACAGGCCCCTGAAAATGCTGGAAATAGAAAGGCAAAAGATTCCTTTAAAGCAATGACTCTTTAAGAGGGCACTTGGATTTGAGCCAAGGACGACTTGATTTACAGTCACTCTAGCTCTGCACTATAGCCCCTGCAAAAAATGCCATTTTTAACTCAGTGATCTTCAGGAACTTGAAGGACAGATCCTTCTTCAGCAAGCTCCATTTCTATTCCCAGATGAGCATGATTCTAATAATGGGGTTTGATTAAACTTTACACAGGCAGGTAAGGGCCATAGCTTGCACACCCAGGCTATGTCTAGACAGTGGGGCTATTTCACGATACTGGAAATATCCTGAAATAGCAATTCCGTGTCTTTAAATGTGCCTGTTATTTCAAAATATATTTCAAAATAATGGGTGTGCTATACTGGCATTGCTGTAACCCTCCTTCCACAAGGGTTAAAGGACTTGTCAGAATAGCATGCTATTTTGGAATTACACAGTGCCAAAATTTGAAATAGACAGTTTCAAAATAAGATCAAAATAAACCACAAACTGCAGAGCTTATTTTGAGATAAGGGTGCTGTGTAGACGCATCCCACTCACAGAGCTTCTCCCACTCAGGGAGCGTCTACACAGCAGGGCTTAACTCAAAATAAGCTACGCAAATTGAGCTACGTCAATTGCGTAGCTTATTTTAAAATCGCTTATCTTGAAATTGGAAGCGTCTACACAGCACTTATTTTGAAAGAGAGCACTCTTCCTCCGACTTCCCTTACTCCTTGTGCAATGAGGATTACAGTAGTCAGAGTAAGAAGTCCTCCAGCTTGACAGTATTTTGACACTATTTCGAAATAATGCTATTTGTTTCAGTGTAGACGTAGCCTCACAGAGTTACTGACTCTTGGAAAGGTAGATGAACTGTGTGTTTGGGACAGCTCTTTCCCAGCAGCTTCTGCTATAATAGAGAAGTAAGAGATACCCTACAGAATGGACAGCAGTGTCTATGAAATATCTGTGTGCAGTACTGGGAACAGGGCAGTGAGCAGAACACACATCTCAGGGAGAATGCATCCATTAGCTCTGGTCCAGCACGTAGAACAGCTTCAATTAAGCATGCATCAAGGGCACCATGGCTTAATTGGCTGCCTTATAAGCAGATGAGCCTTGGTTCAAGTTCTAGTGGTGTCTTGTTGTGGGCCTTTGCTGTTCTTGTTCAACTGCTGTGTCTAGACTGGCAAGTTTTTCCGCAAAATCAAAAGATTTTGTGGAAAAACTTGCTAGCTGTCTACACTGGCCGCTTGAATTTCTGGAAAAACACTGACGATCTCATGTAAAATCATCAGTGCTTTTCCGGAAGTACTATGCTGCTCCCGTTTAGGTAAAAGTCTTTTTCCGAAAGACTTTTGCGCAAAAGGGCCAGTGTAGACAGCATAGTACTGTTTTCCGCAAAAAAGCCCCAATCGTGAAAATGGCGATCGGGGCTTTTTTGCGGAAAACCACGTCTAGATTGGCCACGGATGCTTTTCCGCAAAAAGTGCTTTTGCGGAAAAGCATCCTGCCAATCTAGACGTGCTTTTCCGAAAATGCTTTTAATGGAAAACTTTTCCGTTAAAAGCATTTCCGGAAAACCATGCCAGTGTAGACGTAGCCCTGATGTTGGTCACTGTGGACAAACAGGATAGCTAGCTTTGATAGATCTTCCATCTGGCTGCTTTTATGTAACAACTGCTCAGCATGTAAATAAAGTTTACTTATGCTAAACAGGTATTGTCAGGGCTGTTCCCCACTCTAGCACTCAGAGTGCAGGACAGGGCTCACAAAGACTTTAAATACACCTTGCCACTACAGGCACTGGTTACAAAACCTTCCCCCAGAGTCACAATACACAGATTTGGGGGGGGGGGGGGGTTGCTGCCATCATCACATGATTTTTATCCCTAAAACCAGGACAAACATTTGAACCAACCCCCAGCATACCCCAAGCTCTTCTGCCACAAGAGAGCTTGAAAAAGAAAAGAGAAAAACAAGTTGCAATCTCTAGTATCTGATACAGACATACAGACCTCCTATGCCTTCTAGGACACAAGAATCAAATCATCACCTTAAAAAGTGATTTTTATTACAAAACTAAAGATATACTGGATGGAGCATACTTGGTTGCTTGATATTACAGAGCAACTAAGGAAAACAAATTAAAAACACAGAGAAATCTCTGGGAAACAGTGTTTAGATGGTAAATGGGGAGACGAGGCATAGATCCACAGGGTATGTCTACACTGCATTCCTCTTTTGAGAGAGGAATGCAAATATAGACATCCGAAATTGCAAATGAAGTGGAGATTTAAATATCTCGTGCTTCATTTGCATAATCGCGGACAGCTGCTATTTCGAAATAACGCTATTTTGAAATAACAGACGCTGTTAAGATGCAGTTATTTCGAGAGAAAACCCTTCTTCTGAAATAACCCTTATGCCTCATAAAATGAGGTTTAAGGGTTATTTCAGAAGAAGGGTTTTCTCTGGAAATAACCGTGTCGTAACAGTGTCTGTTATTTTTAAATAGCTGTTCGTGATTATGCAAATGAAGTGTGGGATATTTAAATCCCCACTTCATTTGCAATTTCGGATGTCTATATTTGCATTCCTCTCTCGAAAGAGGAATGCAGTGTAGACATACCCTGTGGATCTATGCCTCGTCTCCCCATTTACCATCCATTTGCATTCCTCTCTCGAAAGAAGAATGCAGTGTAGACATACCCACATAGAGCAGTTCAAAGCAAACCACAAAATAAAGAAAATACCTTCATCACAACTAAATTCACTTTTTCCCCTTTACTCACTTTCAATCTTTTCTTGGTTCAGTCCGCTTCTATGCCCCGAATTCCTTGGAGGCATAGTAGTCCTGCCTGGGTTTAAATCATTCTGTGTCTCTCAAATCCAGGCAAGGAATCTTATACAATTCAAATTTCAGCACCACATGCCCATTGGTTCTTCTGGCTACCTGAGTTTAACCCTTTAGTCACCGGGAGCTGGTCAGCTCCCCTCCTTTCCATTACAGGTATATTCACACTAAAACATGGGACAATGAGAATAAAAGAATAACTTCTAGGCACCCGCATACTGATCAATCGGCAGCTTTAGGTCAGTGTTTGGTGGGGAGCAAGCTCGCCATTGCTGCGTGTGGCTGCATGCAGATCATGTGTAGGCATGGTCCTCCTCTTCTCTTACCCCAGTGTTAGTTGCTCTGTAGCTTTTAACCCTCTCTTGCAGCTGTCAGCACCAGCTGCCCTCTGCTTAAGGTGCCCAGAGGAGGAAAGGTGAGCTGGACTCCAGCCCGGGCTCTTCCTGCCTCCTGCTTCCCCTGACTTTTCAGCCTGACCGGAGTTCTCTTCCCTTTTAGCGCCATGGGACCTCCCTGTTGGTCTGTCTGAAATATGGGCCACACTTGATCCTATTGTTAGCACCAATATAATCCAATGGAAAGCCTGAGCCACGAAATGTACCTGCAAAAGTCATAGTATTGGCCAAAAATGCTGGTCTTGTTTCTGTGTTGGGATCCCTTCTGTCCCAGGAGTGTTATGTTACATCTAGACTACGGGGGTTTATTGGGAAAAGGTAGGCAAATTGCACTCTGCAATATGCACACCATTTTCTGATAGTTTTGCCAGAAAAGGCTTTTCCGAAATTTGGCCCATCTACACTGGGCCAAGTTTTGGAAAAAACCTCCTCTTTTGGAAGAGCCCTTCTTCCTTGTGGAAGGAGGAAGACAGGGCTTCTAAAAGAGTGCATCTGCTCTTTTGCAAAAAAAAGTGGAATAGCAGGCACATTTCCTGCACGCAGCAGAGTTTTTCCAGGATGAACTCATTTTTCTGGGACAAAACCCATCGTCTAGACAAAGCCCTAGAAACGTATGGCAGCTCTGTGATTCCACACTGGTGCTCTCTGTCTGGGTGACAACCTCAGACAAACTGGCATCAGCCACTGCCAAGCCTGGGGAATGGCAAAGTGTCCTCAATGGTCCAAGAAACCTATATAAATAGCTGCAACTGCAGTTGGGAGTCAGCAAGACACTGCAGTACGTGCCTATGGCTAGAGTTCTAAGGCTGGTGAAGCTTGTGTTTGGGATGGAGGAGGTACATGCTACGAAACACTGCAAAAGCAGCACCATTTTGGCTTCATTCCTGCTTCTGCCCTCCAGAGAATTTGCCAACAAGCTGAAATTCTGAACAAAGGGCTGGCTGCCCCAGACAGTATGCAGATGTTCAGAGGGATTTTCAAACCTGCAAACTCACCGAGAGTATGTCTACTCAGCAGAGTTATTTCGGGATACCAGAGGTATCCTGAAATAGCTACCCTGCGTCTTTTGAATGCATCTGCTATTTTGAAATATAGCAGAAGTGCTATTTCGCCATCCCTATAAACCTCATTCTATGAGAAGTAAGGGATGGCTTGAAATAGAGCTTTATTTTGAAATCTGATACGCTGTAGACAGCGCCAAATAACTAAATAAGCTATTTTGAAATAGACTGAAAATAAGCTATTATTTTGAGTTTCGAGGGCTGTGTAGATGCACCCCAAGGGCATGGACTTTGACATCTCTGTATGTAACTGAGTGCTGTATCATTTTCACATCATTCTTCTTGGTCTTGCTTTTCTCCTGATAAGAAGCCTTCACTTTGAGGCACGTTGGCTGGCAGGGTGGGATTGTATCCACTGGGATTTTGAGTCCTCGTTCACAGCAAAGTATTTCTATCTGTGCTTTTTTATTGCTCTGTTTTCTACTTAGAGCGGATATTTTATTGTTTCAAAAGCGATCAAACAATAATAAAATCCAAGAGATAGGGCCGGGCAGAAAGTCCAGAGAGATGAAGCCGCTGGAGGGAAGCCAACAGTGCAAAGTGCCAGCCTGAAAATTGAGAATCACAGGTGCTCAGAAGCAGGCTTAACTGTAGGTCCCATGGTGTAAGGGTCAGCACTCAGGACTCTGAATCCTGCAATCTGAGTTCAAATCTCAGTGGGACCTGCTGGGCTGGTTTGTGACAAGAGCTAAACCCCTTATCCTGGGGTTTCTCTATGGTTTTTGTTCTCCTTGGAGCTAGGTCCCTGACTGGCTGTGATAGGCTAGCAGCCTGGAACTTACCAGTCTGGCTAGATATTGAGGAGGGCTGAAGTTGTGTTTCTCGTTGCTTCCCCTGATGCCCTCGTGTTGGGTCCCTACAGCTGCCAGGCTGTTTCTCTTGCCCCCAGGATGCTAAAAGGAAACAGTCAGTGCCTGGCTTAATAGCCAAGGAAAGGCAGGAGCCCAGTCCAAGGAGGGAAGGGCTGCACGGTGATTTCTCACCTTCATGCAGCTGGTGGCCTGTGCTTGCCAGGGCTGTGCTGGTGCCACCACATTTACTTACTGAACCTAACATTTGCAGAATTTTAAAACACTGCACACAGGGTATTTAATTTTGGTGCAGTTGTGGGGGAGCTGTGGGCAGCGGGGGGAGGGGTGTCTGTGGGTGTTCCTGGTGCCAGCTGGGGTTGTCTCATTCTAAGGCTCAGTTCACTCAACAACCACTGCAGTGCAACTGCCCTTCAAAGTGCCCAGTCCCTGCCAGGATCACTAAAATACTGCACAGCCCCATGATACCTCCCAGCTCCACGTGCCCCTGCCAGTCCGGCCCTGGGGTGCTCTCCCTGTGCCCATACAAGGAGCTGTGCATGTCAGAGCCTCCTGTCAATTGAGCTGTAGTTTTCTTGCCCTGGAGGCTAAACACTTTGTGGCCGGGTGGGCAATGGGGAATGTTTGGCTGAAGCACCTGCCTGGTAACAGGCAATCCTAGATTTGAGTCCCAGTGGTGCCTTGTTGTAGGCCTTAGCTGTTCTCTGCTTGGGGTTTACTATCCCCTTCTGGGAAACAGAAGAGACCTCCACTGGCTGTCCAAGAAATTGCTTGTTTGGGAAAAGGCTTCCTGGCGAGGAGCAGCCGTATGACCAAGATCTCTTTTGGAATGTAAAGGCAATTCCAAATCTACTGTGTCCCTTCCCCAAGCCCGCCCCCCTACCCTAAAGCCTTGCTCTACTCACGCACTGCTCCCTCCTCCATCTCTCCTCCTCCCCACGCTCATTCACTTTTAGTGGGTGAGGGCAGGGGATTGGGCTGCAGGAGGGGTATGGGTTGCTGGCTTTGAGGAGCTCTGAGCAGAAGCAGGTGCTTGGGGTACAACAGAGTGTTTGGGGATCACAAGGGGGCATGGGTGCTGACTCTGGGAAGGTTTTGTGGGGCTGAGGTGCAGGTTCAGGGGGAGGAGAAGTGTGGATGCTGGCTTTGGGAGGTGTCCAGGGCTTGGGCTGGGGGGGCAGGAGGGGCATGAGGTGCTGGCTCTGACAGGGGGCAGGGTTTGTGTGGGGTTGAGGGGCGCTATGTCTGGGAGTAGGCTCAGAGCTGTGGCTTTGGAAGGGGTACAGGAGAGTGTGCTGGATCTGACAGGATGTTAGGGGTGGGGCTGGGTTGCAGGAAGAAGTTTGGGTCTTCGAGGAACTTTGGGGGTGGGGCTTGGATGCAGGTGGGCGCTTTGTGGAGCCCTATTGCTCACAGCTAGCACCACCCTCACATTTCCACCGGGGTCAGCCACAAAGGCTGACAGGGAGCCCATACAGTCCCCTATCTCAGCTAAAATGGAGGGCTGGCTCACACCCACTCAGACACAGTTTTGCTTGTGCCCAGAAACACCCTTCTTCTCCTGAACTGCAAGGCCTATAATAAGGCACCACTGGGACTTGAACCCAGGATCTCCTGTTTACTAGACAGGTGCTTTAGCCAGCTAAGCCATGGTGCCCTCCTCAGAAAGCCTTGCTCAAGCTGATCTACTTTATGGTCCACAACAACACGTTCTAATCTCCCAGTGCAGCCGTTCCCCATTTCCCTCCAAACTTCCAGCTCTCGAGTGTTTGGCTCCCTGCGCACAGAAAACTACAGCTCAGTTGACAGGGGGCTCTGACATGCACAGCTCCCCCCAAGCCATCATGACTGGATAGCAGATGGTGCTCGGAGTGTCACCTGCAGCTACCTTGGCTGGACACTGAGCCACAGGAACCGTCCCATCAGCTCCTGACCTGGCATTTGCCACTTTCCTAGCCACAAAGGAGCACTTCAGCAAGCACTTACAGGGTTTTCACAACCATGTTTTTCTTTTTACAGTGATAGAAATGTAGCCGTGTTAGTCTGGTGTAGCTGAAACAAAATACAGGACTATGTAGCACTTTAAAGACTAACAAGATGGTTTATTAGATGATGAGCTTTCGTGGGCCAGACCCACTTCCTCAGATCAAATAGTGGAAGAAAATAGTCACAACCAAATGTATCCTTTGGTATATATGGTTGTGACTATTTTCTTCCACTATTTGATCTGAGGAAGTGGGTCTGGCCCACGAAAGCTCATCATCTAATAAACCATCTTGTTAGTCTTTAAAGTGCTACATAGTCCTGTATTTTGTTTCTTTTTACAGGAAGAGATAAAACAAATGGGCTGTGTCTACACTGGCCACTTATTCCAGAAAATCAGCCGCTTTTCCGGAATAACTTGCCAGCTGTCTACACTGGCTCCTTGAATTTCCGGAAAAGCACTGACGATCTAATGTAAAATCATCAGTGCTTTTCCGGAAAAACTATACTGCTCCCGTTCGGGCAAAAGTCCTTTTCCGGAAAACTGTTCCAGAAAAGGGCCAGTGTAGACAGCACAGTACTGTTTTCTGCAAAAAAGCCCTGATCATGAAAATGACGATCGGGGCTTTTTTGCAGAAAACTGTGTCTAGATTGGCACGGACGCTTTTCCGCAAAAAGTGCTTTTCCGGAAAAGCATCCTGCAAAGTAGACGCGCTTTTTCCAAAAATGCTTATAAAAGAAAAGTTTTCCGTTATAAGCATTTCCGGAAAATCATGCCAGTGTAGATGTAGCCCTTGAGTCTAAAAGGAAGCTAAGTTCAGCAAGGAAGAACTGACAGGCCAAGCCAGTGTGCCCTGGTTTGTAGGAAGGCTCTTCAGTCAGCTCTCCTCAAAGACGCCCGTGTAGAGGCCTTTTAACAGCCAATGCAGCTGTTCACCCCCAGAAGAAAGAAAGAGATGGCAAAATGGAGTTCTCCAGGGCTGCAGGCATCAAGCTTTCAGCAGCTCTGTGCACAGAGAGTCCCGTGCTGGTGGGAAAAGGCTTTGGCAGAGATTCTTCTCTCACAGCCAAGGTCATATACGCCTTGAGCACTTGGTGTTCTGGCTGTAACAGCCACAGATGCCAGTTGAGTTAGGGGGAGGCATTTTTTGTCAGGTGTCACCAGAGAGACTGGATGCTTTTGCAAGCCAGCGCATGGCCAGGCCAAGGCCCTCTGCTCCATTTCCTCAGCAGAGGGACCAAACTGTGGGGAGAGGAGGCGCATTCAGGCAGACGCCACAGGGTGCTGGAGCCTGAATCTCCTCTGCACCCTGAAGGTGTCTGGTTGGGGGCTTTCCCTGCGCCCCTCCCCTGGTTCTTGTCACACACGCAGAAAGCAGGGACCCAAAGCCCGAAGTGCAGGCAATGGGACGTTCGTGGGCGTTAGTCTCAAGTAAGCACGTCCACAACTCCCTGTTCCACAGGCTCCCAGCCTTCCTGCCTGTTCCATGTGGCTCTCTGCTCTTTGGGGGTGGGAGGCGGCGCATGCTGCTCCTGGCCCCAGCATGGCCCCTGGAAACATGGCCAATAGGAGCTGAGAGACTGTGCTGGTGATGGGGGCATTTCTCACGGTGCAGAGAGTCAAAGGGAGCAGCCAGCCGCTTTGAGTCACAAGGAGCTGCTCTATACCTCAGGGGTGGGCTATGGGCTGCATTAAAAGGGGTGCTCTGTGCCACAGGAGTGGCCTGTGGGCCGTATCTTGCCCTCTTCTGTCTTAAATGCTTAGATTTACCATTTCTATTGGGTGGCACCTAGACGGGGACTGTATTGGGCCCCTGTTACACTGGGTAAAATCCTGCCTCTCTCCCACTGCCAAGCCCCGCAGGATTAATGTGGGTTTTTTTGTCAAGGTCCAAAATTGTTAGAGAAGGTCTAGACTGAAGAGAAAAGAATAAAAAATAAGAAGGACAATAAATAAAGGCAAAGATTTCAGGGTCTGTTCCAAATCGACTGGCCCGTGGTTTGCCAACCGTCCCCATCCTGCTGCTCCATTCCAACCTCCACCCTTCCCAGTCACCTGGGCCTGGTAGGTGCAGGAGAATCATGGGGGAAGGGAGCAAGACCTAGGTCTGCATCTAACTGGGTAGGTTTAGCTGAGTCCTGTTACTAAATCAGGA
This sequence comes from Pelodiscus sinensis, assembly GCF_052426305.1. Lineage (NCBI taxonomy): Eukaryota > Metazoa > Chordata > Testudines > Trionychidae > Pelodiscus > Pelodiscus sinensis. Next base: position 28,258,239 of record NC_143069.1, on the reverse strand, counting down.
GAGAGGGTTTTTTTTTAATTAACATATTTGATGTGTGTTTGATTCTCAGGCTTTCGGAGATAAATAAAGACGCTGTGGGTGGTGGGGTGTGTCGGGGACAGGAAACGAAGAGCGGTGACCATCACACACGAGGACAGGACATGATAGAGCAGAGGGGATGAGGTGTCCCTGCTGCCTTAGCCGTACGCCCTGACGAGGATCAGAGCAGCGACCGCGTCTGGGTTCACAGCCCAGTACTGAGGGGCTGGCAGAGACTCCGTGCGGGGCGGGGGCCTTTCTCCTGTGAGCCCACAGGGGCCAAGGGGGCAGGTCAGAGCAGACAGCGACTGCACATTGTCCCTTCCTGGTCCTATCAGAAGACGTCGTTGGGCCATTTCCATCCCTCTCGGTTCCTGCCGCAGCCCCGATGCTCCTGTCTCTGTTCCTCTTGCTGCTCGGTGAGTGTGTGGAAATCCTGTGCTGGTTCATAGGGGGAGGGGAAGACACAGAATCAAGAACAGCTTTTGGCCCAGATCCCCTCTAGCAGAGGGGGCTGCGATGTTGGAGTGAGTGGGACTGTCCCAACCCAGGGCCAGTGCTCCGGAGTCGGGCCAGGCTGGGGTGTGACCCAGCTTCACTGAGTTTCAGGCCAGGAGGGACCATTGGCCCATCCAGTCTGACCCGACAGCCCAGAGCAGAGACCTTCCCCCAGCTCCCTGCCCCCAGCCCAGTCACTGGTGTGTGACTCAAGCATCCCCGGAAAGGCCCCGGCCGGGCGGTGACTCCCCCACTGCCCCGGGGAGCCAGCGCCGGGTGAATCCCCCACACGGGGAGAACCTGCTGCCTCCTTCCTCACTGGCCTTGGCCCAGACTCAGCGTCCAGCCCTGGCTCTGGCTCGGCCTGTCCCTGCCGCACTGAAGGGCCCGTCGGCACCTGGGGCTTCTCCCCGGAAAGGAGCTTAGACACCGAGACAGCCCGGCTGCCTGACCAGCCCCCATGGAGCTGCCCCGGCCCCGCCTGGGAGGCCTCTTCTTCAGCCCCTGCAGCATTTTCTGGTGCTGTCCTGCCCCCGCTGCACTTTGCCAGCAGCCTTTGAAGAGGGGGCACCAGATGCTCATGAGGTGTCAGTGCAGCCTGGATGCAAAGAGAGCAGGGAGGGGCGTTGTCATTTGTGAGTGATGGGATCTAGCCAAAGGACTCTCTGTTACTGACAGGACGGGGCTGGAATTAGGAGTTCTGCACTGGGCCTAATTTTCAAACATCTATAATAATATAGCTAACGTGTCACCAATATTTAAAAAGGGCTCTAGAGCTGACCCTGGCAATTACAGACTGCTAAGTCTAACGTCAGTACCAGGCAAATTAGTCGAAACAATAGTAAAGAATAAAATTGTCAGGAACATAGAAGAACATAATTTCTCTGGCAAAAGTCAACATGGTTTCTGTAAAGGGAAATCATGTGTTACTAATCTATTAAAGTTCTTTGAAGGGGTTAACAAACACTCAGACAAGGGGGATCCAGTAGATATAGTATACTTAGATTTTCAGAAAGACTTTGACAAAGTCCCCCACTAAAAGCTCTTGCGTAAGTAACATTGTCATGGGATAAGAGGGAAGGTCCTTTCATCGACTGAGAACTGGTTAAAAGACAAGAAACAAAGGGTCAGAATAAATGGTAAATTTTCTGATTGGAGAGGGGTAACTAGTGGTGTCCCCCAAAGGTCAGTCCTAGGACCAATCCTATTTAACTTATTCATAAATGATCTAGAGAAAGTGGTAAGCAGTGAGGTGGTAAAGTTTGTGGATGATACTAAACTGTTCAAGATAGTCAAGACAGAAGCAGACTATATAGAATTTCAAAAAGATCTCATCAAACTGAGTGATTGGGGAACAAAATGGCAAATGAAATTAAATGTGGATAAGTGTAAAGTAATGCACATTGGAAAAAATAACCCCAAATATACGTACAGTATGATGGGGGCTAATTTGGCTATGACAAATCAGGAAAGAGATCTTGGAATTATCGTGGATAGTTCTCTGAAAACTTCCACGCAGTGTGCAACGGTGGTCAAAAAGGTAAATAGGATGTTAGGATTTATTAAGAAATGGATAGAAAATAAGACACAAAATATCTTACTGCCTTATATTCCTCCTATTCCGCTGCATTGCAAAGATAGAAAATATGGCAGAAGACTGCCTTGGCTTAACCATGAGATATTTCATGATCTAAAAATAAAAAAGGAGTCCTATAAAAAATGGCAGTAGTCAGCCAAGCGCCATGGCGGGAGGTGAAGGAGGGCGGGGTGGTGACGTTCTTGGCCAGGGGGTTGGGCTTGGAGGTGCTGTCACGCCGCACACCACCGCACCACCCCCCTTCCCCTCCCGCCGTGGTGCTCGACTGACTTCTGAGCCGCTCAGGCAGGGCTGCCATGGGGGAGCAAGTGGCCATTTGGGCCCCACACTCCCCATGCAGCATGGGCCGCCCAGAGGGAACAGCCAGCATTTCAGTGTTACAGACTCACAGACACTGGGCTACCATATATATGATATAATATATGGAGATACACCATCTCATAGAACTGGAAGTCATCTAGTCCGGTCCCCGTACCATCTCTGTATCAGGTCTGGGCTGTGTCCCTCTGTCTGTCTGTAGCACATTCCCTGCTGCAGGCTCTGCTGCAGAGGTGAGGGGCTGAGCTTGGCTGACCAGGCTGGGGATGAACGTAACTTCTGCTGGGTTGTGAGCAGAGCCCTGGGCAGAGACACTCAGGACCGATCCCCTGGGTCATTTGAATCCTCCAGGTCGCCCCCTGGGACTCACTGGCCAAGAGGCAACCCAGGGGTCAGGGCTGGGCACAGAGGATGACCCAGCCACAGGGAGCAGGCAGGGTGCCCTGGTGGGACAGGCAGGGCTGGAACTGGGCCCCATGTTCCTCTGTGTGGAAGAGGGAGGGGCCCCGACTCCCTGCTGCCTGCGTGTGAATCCCATTCAGTGCAGGGCGCTGGGGAGGGCGACGGGGTGTGTGACACACCCAGACCCACCTGTCCCTGCAGGGGGCGCTGTCACCTCATGAATGGGGCCCTGCGGGGAGCAGAGCCCCCATCAGCTGCTCAGGGCGTCTCACCACAGGGGAGATTCCAGCCGGCACTGACCCCACGTCCCCTTTCTGTTCCCAGCGCTGAGCCCCAGCAGCCAAGAGATCTGCTCCGCTCCCGGTGAGTCCAAATGTCTGTCTGTCTGTCTGTCCTCAATGTGCCAGGGCCTTTACACCTCCCCCTCCAGGGTGTCCAGCCACCTTGGGCCATGCCTTGTGGAATGTGGTGCCTGCTGCTGATATTAAAGCTGAGCTAGGATGCTTTATTTTGTCCGTGGTCACATTTCTTTGCTGGTTGCTTGGTCAGCTGAGGTGGGGATGCTGCTGGCCAAGGCAGCAGCAGGGAGCACTGGACAGGAAAGGTGACAGGCAGGTCGTAACCGACCCTCTAAGAGCAGCTCTTTCTCTGTGCGTTCAGAGCTGAGACCCATCACCATGGTGATTCCTGGGAAAGGAAGATCTGCTTCCTGCTGCTATTCCAGGACCTTCTTTTAGCCTTTCTCTGGAATAACCCTAGGCTGCGTCTAGACTGGCATGATTTTGCGGAAATACTTTTAATGGAAAAGTTTTTCCATTAAAAGTATTTCCGCAAAAGAGCATCTAGACTGGCATGTATGCTTTTGCGCAAAAGCATCCGTGCCCAGTCTAGACGTGCTCTTGCACAAGAAAGCTCCGATGGCCATTTTAGCCATCGAGCTTTCTTGCACAAAAGTAAGGTGCCTGTATACACTGGCCCTCTTGCGCAAGTATTCTTGTGCAAGAGGGGTTATCCGTGAGCGGGAGCGTCAAATTATTTACACAAGAAGCACTGAATTCTTACATTAGATCGTCAGTGCTCTTGCGCAAATTCAAGCGGCCAGTGTAGACAGCTGGCAAGTTTTTGCACAAAAGCGGCAAAATCTTGCCAGTCTAGATGCACCCTTAGGGTGTGTCTAGACTACATGCCTCCATTGACGGAGGCATGTAGATTAGACAGATCGGCAGAGGGAAATGAAGCCGCGATTAAAATAATCGCGGCTCCATTTAAATTTAAATGGCTGCCCCGCTCTGCCGATCAGCTGTTTGTCGGCAGATCGGGGCAGTCTGGACGCGCCGTGTCGACAAAGAAGCCTTTCTTGATCGGCACAGGTATGCCTCGTGAAACCAGGTTTACCTGTGCCGATCAAGAAAGGCTTCTTTGTCGACGCGGTGCGTCCAGACTGCCCCGATCTGCCGACAAACAGCTGATCGGCAGAGCGGGGCAGCCATTTAAATTTAAATGAAGCCGCGATTATTTTAATCGCGGCTTCATTTCCCTCTGCCGATCTGTCTAATCTACATGCCTCCGTCGATGGAGGCATGTAGTTTAGACGTACCCTTAGTGTCCCCTATGCCAGCAGAGGTGCTGGGAAGTGGAAGGGGAAACAAGGTCAGGGAAGCTGTTAGAATAGATCAGGCCTGCACAACTCAGAAAACGGTGAGGGCCATATTACTCCAAAGAAAACAGCTGCGGGCTGCAAGTAGGGGTGCCAGATGCTCTCCCAAAAAATGCCGAACACGTGGGCTAAACATTTTTGTCGAGCAAAAAAAAAAAACCCACGCATGTCTCCACTTGCCCCCCTGGCATTTGTCTCTCCTGACCTTTCCCCTCCCCTCAGCACCAGCCCCTTCTCCTCCCCGTATCTGGCTTCTGCCTTCCAGTTTGCAAGGCTGCCGGAGCCTTTTTGCATCCGGCGGTTGCCAGCCGTGCCGTCATGATGCCACATCACACCAGAGTCCTGGTGTCTCTGGCTCGCGCCCTTCCTCCTCGCACCATAGCAGAACGCAGGCAGCCTGGTGCCGAGAATCGCCGCACTTCCCTCTCCCCGGGGGCGCTCCATTCCTCTGCCTGACTGGGGGATCGGATGGGGCCGGGCCACCCATAGTCGTCACGGGCTGCACAGTGAGCCCCTGCGGGCCGCGTGTTGTGCAGGCCTGGAATATATATTGGAAGACTCAGGCTCTGGACACAGCTGCATGGGCAGCCACAGGTTGTTGGGTGCTGGACAGGCTCAAGACAGCTAGCTGCAGCCATGGGCCAGCCTTGCGGAAGTGTCATCTCTCCGCTGACCATACTGCCCCAGCTGGGCTGGACTCTGTGCCCCCATCCAGGAGGTGGAACATTCACATCTGCCATTTTCCTCCTGTCCTACTGATTGCCGTGCCTCATTCTCCCTCCCAGGTGCTCTCCCTGCCCCCACCCTCCACCTCAGCCGGACATCTGCCCAGCCAGGGGACTCCGTGAAGCTCCAGTGCTCTGTGACCTCCCAGCTCCTTGCCAACCGCATCGTCTTCTGTGAGGACAGGGAGGAGGTTTCGTCCCAGAGGGTCTTATTGGGGAAACTCACCTACGACTCGGAGCATGCAGTAACCAAGAGCAGCTCTGGGAATTACTCCTGTGGGTACGAGATCAAGGACAGTGACAACCAGGTAAAGAGATCGCAACTCAGCCCCGTCCAGCACCTCAGCATCACCGGTAAGTGTGTGTGTGTGTGAGTGTGTGTGTGTGTACGGTGCAGGCTGAGGTGCTGGATCATTAACTCACCCAGATTAAGCCCCGTATGACCTCGACTATGGAGCTGCACCCAGTGACGCAGAATACAGCCTTGAAGGTTCTGGTGGAGCCGGGATGTGGCTCTTGATCCCAGCCACGGTTCTTTCAGCAGCAGGGGCAAGGGATGCTGCTGGACAAAGCCTCAGCAAGGGGCACTACTGAGATGAGGTGCCAGGCAGATAGCAGCCTGCCCAGTGGCAGCACCAAATCCCTTGGAGTTCAGAGCTGGGCCCCATCACGCTGGTGATTCTCAGGAAAGGAGGATCTGCTCCCTACTGATGCTCTGGGACCTTCTCTTAGCTTGAGCCTCCTGCACCATCTGGGATTTTGGGGGGCAAGAGGGGTACAAAGGCAGGTAGGATGTTAGAGCAGATACTGGAGGGGTGAGGGACTGGACACAGCTCCTTGGCTGTCAGTTGGCGAATTCCTTGGGGCTTCTACTGGCCTTCACGGGATGGGCTGCACAGACAGGCCCGAGACAGCTCCCGATGGGTGGGGCTTCCCTCACTGAAGGGCTGCCTCTCTCCCGGCCGTACAGTCCCTGCTGGGACAGTGACCCCAGGGATCCTTTGTTGTAGGACACTGTGCAGCGCCAGGCAATGGGAGCAGCCCACCCCACCCTTAGACTCTTCTGCAGCCCCAGTGATCCCAGGGAATTAAGCTCTTGGATCCTGGAGAGAGCTCGTCCCCCCATCAGCTCAGCTGGGCTGGAATCAGAGCCTCCATCTGAGTCAGGGCACAGCCCCCTTGCCATTTACCTCCTGCCCCCTCAACAGCATGCCAGTAAAATACCACAGTCACCTCTGACCCATTCTCCTTCCCAGGTGCTCTTCGTGCGCCCATCCTCTACCTGAACCAGACATTGGCCCAGCCGGGACACTCCGTGCAATTCCAGTGCTCCGTGGTCTCCCAAGCTCCAGTCACTCACATCATCTTCTTTAAGGACAAGAAAGAGGTTTCATCCCAAAAGGGTTTATTGGGAAGACTCACGTACCACTATGACCACGTGGTGTCCAGGGGCAGCTCTGGGAATTACTCCTGCGCGTATGAGATCAAGGACAGTGACAACCAGGTGACCAGATCCCAGCTCAGCACTGCCAAGTACCTCAGTGTACCTGGTAAGGACTGTGTATGTGTGTGAGAGAGAGTGCATGTGTCTGTGTGTTCATCTTCAAACTTAGCCCAACCAGGCAACTCAGCCCCATGGGAAAAGGGGATGGATGGTCAATTCAGTAACAACCCCCTGAAAATCCAAACACTAAAATTTCATCAGTTTTCAAAATATGAAATGGAAAGTTTTGAACAAAAAGTCTTTGTTCAAAATTTGTCACAGAGCACCCCCACTTTTCCAGCAATTTCAACTCAGAGGGTATGTCTACACAGTCATGCGTGGCTTGAAATAAGCTACGCAATCTGAGCTACACAAATTGCATAGCTTATTTCAAGATATCCTATTTTGAAATTTAGTGCTGTCTACACCATGCCAAATTTTGAAACAAAGTGCTATTCTGACATCTTCCTTATTTTTCATGCAATGAGGTTTACAGGAAGTCAGAAAAAGGCGCCCATTATTTTGAATATATTTCAAAATAACAGGCTTCTTGTGTAGACAATGCAAAACACTATTTTGGGAAAATGGACATTATCCCAAAATAGCGCCTCTGTGTAGACCTACCTAGATGGTCCAGCCCAGGCAGGGAGGGGATAGGCACATCATGGAAAGGTCTCACTGGAAGGGTCTTCAAGATGTGATTAAGTCCAAACCCCTGCATTGAGGCAGGACAAAGTAAACCTGGACCAGGCCTGACAGGAGATTTCCAAAAACTTTTTAGTAACTTCTGAAGTTATATGGGGATTCCTCAACTTCTCTTTGAAGCTGTTCCTGTGATTGAAGACCCTTCTTGCTAGAAAGATTTTCCCAGCATCTCACCTAAATTTCCCTTTCTGCAGATTCATCTCACTATTCTGGTCTTACCTTTAGTGGTCAGGTAGAACAACTGATTCCCATCTTTTTTTATGGGCCTGCAGTAGGGCCATGGTTTGGCTGTGGTGTCCTGTGTATTTACTGCCTAAGTAAAAATATGGGGTCCTATGACACCTTACAGAGTAATAATTTGATTAGAACATAAGATAAGTGAGTTGCAACCTATGAAAGCTTATTCCCTAATACATTTGTTAATCTTTAAGGTGCCACAGGACTCCTCACTCTGAAAATTGCCTAGGTAGTGGCTCCCTCAGTGGCAGAGGCAGGGGTTCTTCCCTTCCTTCCCCCTCCCCCCCCCCAAGTAAATGCTTCTGAAGTGTTTCTGCATTCTGGGGACTCTAGTGAGGGAAAGGCAAGTCCTGAGCTGGGCAGCCCCAGTCTGAGTGTGATCATCATGACAACATGTTGACACAACAGGGAGATGCCCTTGGCTATGCAGTGATCTTCCCCCCTGCAGCTCTCCCAGCATTGCTGGGCTGGTCAACATCTTTGAGGGCAGGAAAGTGGTTCTTTCAAAGGGGGAATCCCAAAACCTTGTAATGAGCAAAAGTTTCCTCTGGAGTTCCCTGCCCCCTCTGCTCACCCAGCAGCTAGTGAGTTATTGCCTCCCTCTGCACTCACTGGGTAGGTCTACACTTTAGTCCTCCTTTGAGGGAGGAATGCAAATGCAGACACCCAAAATTGCAAATGAAGCGGGGATTTAAATATCATTTGCATAATCACGTTATGGCACTATTGCAAAATAGCGCTATTTCAATAGAAAAAAAGGGGTTATTTCTGAGCAAGGATTATTTAGAGGGAAGAGTTTTATCTCAAAATAACCCCATTTTTCTCTTGAAACAGTGCTATTTCGCAATAGTGCCGTAACACGATTATGCAAATGAAGCTCGGGATATTTAAATCCCCGCTTCATTTGCAATTTTGGGTTTCTGCATTTGCATTCCTCCCTCGAAGAAGGAATGAAGTATAGACATACCCACTGTATTTAACCTCATTTTCTGACAGAAAATTATCCCACTGGATATTTGTAGACCAGCTCTGTACACGTGTCTGCATACCAAACAGATCCAGGTCCCAACCCAGGAAACTTCTGAATACGCACTCCAGCCCAGCCCTATCCAGGACAGTGCCTATATAGGTACTTAAAGTTAAGCTTCTGTCGCAGTCCCATTGCTGGAAATAAAGTGGCTGTGTGAAGTTATGTTTTGTACCTGAGTGTTGTCCCAAACAGCAATGAGTCTCGTCCTATTTTCTGCCTCGAGGAGTTTGCCCTGAGAGTTGGGGGGAAATCATCATTTATTTCCAAACACAAAATTTTGGACAAAACTTTCACTCAGAAATTGTTATGGAAAATTGCAATGATTTGATGAAAAAACAATCAACAAACGAAACCCAAAAATATCCTTTGGACTTGTTTTGACTGGACATTGTCCCTGTTCGGGGTTTTCAGAACCACAATGAAACAAAACTGTCCCTTGGACACAGGGAGAGTTTCGCTTTGACTTTCAAGTGGACATGCTCCTTCCATTTCTGATTTTTGAAAACCAAAAGGAATCAAAAATTTCCATTCAAAATTAAACAAAACACCATCTTTCATTTCAAAATAATTTTTGAGGAAAAATGAAGAAGGTCTTTGCATATAAATTCTGTGAGGGAAAAAATTATTCAAATTAATTTGGTTTAAGATGGAAAAAATGTTGGGTCAACAAACAGTAGAAAAAGTTCAGCTAACTTTACTCACAAAGTATAGACAATAATATCACCTTGCAAGTATCTGGGGGGATAGGCTTCTAGGTATGTTTATGATGACATTTGGGGTCACTTACAAGTCTCAGCCAGTGCCAGCAAGGAGGGACTATTCGGTGTCTACTTGGAGGGGCCATTCACAGCGAGGTTCTTTCCTAGGGCCGGCTCTAAAGCTCCTGTTGGGAATTACAGTCCCTGCCGTGCTGGTGCTGGCTGTGGTGCTTTATCTGCTGGGAAAGAAAGGTGGGTATAAGAGCGAGGCCAATCTGTGCTAGCAAATGTACAGACAGACATCGCCGAGACACCCCAGTCTGCAGTGTGCCTGGGATGGGGGGAGAGACATGATCAAACACACAGTGAAATCGATCATTCATTACAGGAAGCTGGAAGGGGACAAAGAACAAAGAGATGATAATGTGGATTGTCCTTGTGATTAAGTATTTGTGTTTCAGTGGTATCCTGGATCAGAGTCCCACTGTGCTAGGTGCTGTATGTTATTTAGTAGGCATGTTACTGTAGGGCCCTAAATCCCCAGTCAGTGTTCAGGACTAACTAAGGCTGCAGGTTGGGAAGGCATCCTCCAGACAGGTAGGGGCCTTACACCTGTGCCCGTGTGTAGGGGCTTTCCTGCATCAGGCCCTAACAACTCTGGACACAGAGCTCTGGACACAGCTCTGCCCTGCAGCCTTTCCTCACGGCATCCTCAGCCCCCAGCTTCCACAGCCGCCAGTCACCCCAACCAGATCAAGTCTGGCTCAGAACTCATGGGATTTCCACATCCGTATGGGGTGCTTTTGTATTAGCCAGGGGACTTGATTTTGGATGGGTTTCTTGGGTCATATCTTCAGGGTTTGTCCCTCAAAATGAGGATAATATTTTTTTGTTTAATGAGATTGGCAGAGACGTGGCCACACCACCCCCCGGGCCAGTTAGGCTGTGTCCAGACTCAGGGGTTTTTTCGAAAAAAGTAGCCTTTTTTAATTCGAAAGAACGCGGCTTTTCTTTCGATGGCGGTAAACCTCATTTCACGAGGAAGAACACCTTCTTTCGAAAGTTCCTCTTTCGAAAGAAGGCGTTCTTCAATGTAAATAGGGCTTCTTCAAAAGAGAGCATCCAGACTCACTGGATGCTTTCTTTCGAAAAAGCAAGCCGCTTTTTCGAAATTTCTCCGTGCAGTCTAGACGCTCTCTTTCGAAAGAGGCTTGCAGTCTAGACATAGCCTTAGAGGGGTGGGTGCAGGAGAGTGCCAGGACAGGCCATGAGAACAGGTCTTTATGTCAGCACAATATGGAATTGGGGCCGTGTAGCTCATTTACGTCTCTCTCTCTCCGTGCTGACAATGAATTGTGTCCACATCTCTGAACACTCTGTTTCAGTGCTTCCAGTTGTGTCTCTGCCCAGGGATCAAAGGTAAGAGGAAGTTATTCCCTCACCCGTCTCCCTTCTTTTCTTGGTCCCTTCTCTCTGCCTCATAGGAGGTCTTTAGGCTGCTCCAGCCTCACAGTGGAGCTCAGCTCTCCTGCTGAGGGCAGGGAGAGGTGTTCAGTCTATTTGGGGGTGGGATCTGGGGGTTACCAGGAGATGTTCTAAGGAAGTGTTTTGTCACAGTGACATGCTCCCAATGAATTCCTCAGCAGCAGGATTAGCATGTTTGAAAATCGCCCCTCAGTATCTGAAAGAATGAAGGTCACTCAGGGAATGATGGTTCTGGTCGGCCACAAAGCAACACCAAGTGACCCAGCCAGATCCCAAGCACTGGGGTGGGGCTGTGAGTGGCCAGGCCTGACTGGGAACCAAGGGTCTCCAGTCCCTCCAGCTGTGGTGGGTAACAACCAATATTAGCTCCAGTGGCTGCAGCTGGTTTCAGCGTACCCACAGACAGGCTTGCTCCAAAACACCCACAACTGGTTTCCTCACAGCAGCCTGATTTTGGTGCAGGTGTGTGCCTGGGGCTGCTGTAGCACGCCCCCTCCCACACCTGTGAAGAGCTGAGGAGCAGACACACCCGTGAGGCTTCAAAGTGCACTGAACATGTGAAAAACACACTGTGCAGAGGGGGCTCTGAGCCAATCCCCTCTGCTGCATGGCCCAGGGAATCCAGCTCTCTGGGGCCCAGGCTGCTCCCCACCCTGCAGGAAACTGTCTGCCCACCTCCCTGGCAGCAAATTCTGAGAGACTCCTCCCACATCCTCAACACAGAGAGACCCTGCAGGGACCCCTCACACTGTGTCCTATCAGTCACTCTCTGTAGGTCAACAGTTAGCACCCCCCAACTCCTGCTCCCCTCTCCCTCTGACTTCCTAGTCAGTTTCTTCAAAAGCCCACCGGGTATGTGGCAGCCATTCTGAGGGGCATGGGGCCCCTCTTGGCCCTGCTTGGCCCATGCTGGCCTCATGGCCCCAGTGCTTGGAGAAGAGTCATCAGCTGCACATTGCCTTGAGAGGAACTCCAGGAAATCACACAGCTGTGTCCCAAATAGGCATGATAGTGGGAGCAGCCAGCCCTTGGCTGGGCTGGCCTTGCCTGGGAGTGGGGCAGAGAGAGACAGGTGGGAGTTCAGGGAGTCCATGGGGTGACTAGCTGGGCCCAGAGAGGGATAGGCACATGGGGAGTCTAGAGACAGTTTCCAGGATCTGCCAGAGTCCAGTACAGTCTGGCTGTGTCTAGACTGGCAAGTTTTTCTGCAAAAGCACATGCTTTTGCGGGAAAACTTGCCAGCTGTCTACACTGGCCGCTTGAATTTCCGCAAGAACACTGACGATCTCATGTAAGAAATCAGTGCTTCTTGCGGAAATACTATGCTGTTCCTGTTTGGGCAAAAGTCCTTTTGCGCAAAAGGGCCAGTGTAGACTGCTCAGATTTGTTTTGTGCAAAAAAGCCCCGATCGTGAAAATGGCGATCGGGGCTTTTTTGCGCAAAAGCGCGTCTAGATTGGCATGAATGCTTTTACACAAAAAGTGCTTTTGCAGAAAAGCATCCATGCCAATTTAGACGCTCTTTTCTGCAAATGCTTTTAATGGAAAACTTTTCCGTTAAAAGCATTTGTGGAAAATCATGCCAGTCTAGACATAGCCTCTGGGTTCCCAGCACAGCAACTGGTGGGGGTAAGAGGGACATGACACACAAACCCTCAGTAATATGACCTTTCCCCGATCTCCAGCAGTGTGTTTCTTGAGTCTCCTATATTTTCCCCTAACACACGTACACCAGTAAGATTCTGAGCAGCTGCCTCTCCCAAATATTTCCTCTCTCCTCCTGTCCTATAACTAGTCTCTGCCCCCAAACACCCCCACCCTGCCTTCCTGAGACATGGCAGCTGATTAGCCGATTTGGCCAGAATTGGGATCTGAAGCTGAATTTCCACACTGTTCAAAGATATTGAAGTCAAGCTTTAATGATGAACCATCAGCCAATCTACATTATGAGCCAACCTGAGCCAAAAGTCCAGTTTTATTTGGGTAAAGAAATTCAGATTAAAATTTTTGTCCAACATTTTTCACAGAAAATGTGTGTGTGTGTAGGGGGGGGGGGGAATTTGCTAAAAAAAAATCAAACTGAAACAAAACAAAATGTCCATAAAATTTATTAAACTGAAAATTTAATTGAATCAAAAAAATTGGCCAAGTATTTGACTTTGTTTAAATATTGTTCATGAATAAAAAAAATCCTGTTGAAATATATCACTCAATTCTAACTTTGTGAAAAGCACAATGTTCTTTTCAACTTTTATCCTGAGATGTCAGGGATTTCTGGTTCCCCACATTGAAACTCCCAATTGATATCATAGGCTTTAAGGTGCCTGTTTTTTTGGCCATTCTGCTGAAGCTGAACCAGATATTCAAGTCTCATCTTTCTTGACTGTGGCTCTATAAATGGTGCAGCTGCCACATTCCCTGATTATCCTGGAGTAAAGCTTGGTGCTTTTCCACTAAGGTTTCATCTAGACTGCAGAGTTTTTGCGCAAAAATTTGTGGAGCATCCACACCTCAAGCGTGTTTTTGCGCAAGTAAATCAACAGAACGGGTGGTTTTTGAGAAAGAATTATTCCTTTTTTATACGAGGAATAACTCCTTTCTGTGCAAGAGCTCTTGTGCAAAAATATGTGTATGGATGGAGAACTGCCTCTTTTTGCACAAAAAACCCCTATTGAAAAAAGCACATGTGTCCTGGTGGCCATTCTGTGAATAGTAATTAGCACTTTCTTTCAGCGTGGATGCTCTCTTCTGCAAAATCACATTGCTTTTTCGATGCACTTTTACAGTGTGGACACTCTCTTGCGCAAGTAGTGTAGACATAGCCTCAGAGCACATGGCATCACTGACACCCCCTGTCCTTACCATTCCTCACAGGGAACGAGTCCAGCATGACACCAGCAATGCTTCAGAAGATCATCTTCACTGTAAGAGCTTTTGTAGAGCATTAGGGTTACCAGCTTCATCTGCACATGGGGAGAAATGTGGGGGTTGGAGGTAAATGTGGTAATTGGTGGGGGATGAGCAGATCCCAGATCAGTGTGTCTGGCGGAGAGTTACAACATCAAACTGCCTGTGATCAAAGTGAATGAGAGAGAATTCTCAGGGTCTCATGTCTTGTGCATCTGAGCTCCTGAGATTCCTTTGCCCTGCCCTTTCTCTTTGATCCTTAGCCCCACACTACGATAATTTAGGGGACTGAGACAAAGTGTTACCCTTTCTCTTCCCTCATGGAAAGGTCACATTCTAGGCAAGAATCTACACCCCTTGTCACTGAGAGTTGGGTGCAAGGGAGCCTCATGCTGTAGTTCAGATGCCTCAAGATCAGGGGCGGCCCGAGGTGGGCTGCCGGCAGCTGGCGCCCCAGGCGGAACGTGCGATCGGCGTCCCTGCCTCCACAGCCTTCAACGGCGTGATGTCATCATTGGGCACCTGTTTAACATGGCGCCCTAGGCAACGGTTGAGTCGGCCTATACGCATGGGCCGCCCCTGCTCAAGATACTAGTGTCTCCTTGGAGCTAAGCTCGCTGGCTCTCCCATGATGCACCATTTTCCCCCTCTTTATGATGCAAAGTAATACGTCATGGGTGTACCTGGTTGCAGTGCATTCTGAGAGATGAAGCCCAGTCAGTCACTCCAGCCTGCAAATGAGAATATTTGCATGAAGCCACTGAATTACAGATCCCATGTGGCACCATGCTGGTATCTGAATCAAAATATTTCTGGTTTGGGCCAAATTATTTCAGTTTGGGGGCATTTGTTTTTGGATAATATTCTGGGGGTTTTTTTGCCAAATCTGTGACAGAATCGCTCTGCCAGAAACTCAGGAAGACAGTTCTCATGGAACATCTTCAACAGCCATAGGGAATCCTTCTCTTACTGTAGGAGCTAAAGACCCTGCTCAGTCAGGCTTCCTGGTGCTCAGCACTGCCCAAGGCTGAGCCCAACCCAAGCTTGGGGGAGAGCTAGGAGCTGTGTGGAGTAGTAATTCCATGCTACAGGAGATGCCTTACACCCAAGTGCTGACGTATCACTGCCATTCTCTCCCCAGATGCCTCAGTGAATTTTCCAGGAAGTGCCAAGGTGAGTTGCACTTTTATTAAGGACGAAGTCAGGTGAGAGCAAAGAGCGATTGGTTTGCCTGTTCCTGCTCGGTAGGGACCCATCAGCTTGGAATGAGGATTTATTCAGGGTTCCCAGTCTTCAGGATGTGTCTGTTATCCCTTTCTGCCTGCTGTCTCCCACACCTGCTAATGAGCCTACCCAGTAAGACCCTGTCCCCATGGGCAGGGGCGGCCCGTGAGCCTAGGCAAACTGGGCAGTTGTCTAGGGTGCTGCCGGCCCGGGCGCCCGATGATGACGTCACGGCCATTGACGGCCATGCAGGAGAGGGCGCCAATCGTGCCTTCTCCCTGGGGCGCCAGCTGCCGCAGCCAGCCTCAAGCCACTCCTGCCCATGGGCACACAGACATAGCATCATAGAATACTAGAACTGAACAGGACCTTGAGAGACCATCAACTCCAATTCCCTGGCCTGATGGCAAGACTAAGCATATTATGCCTCACAGATGTTTGTCTAACCGACTCTTAGGCTATGTCTAGACTGCAAGCCTCTTTCGAAAGAGAGCGTCTAGACTGCACGTTGAACTTTCGAAAAAGCGGCTTGCTTTTTCGAAAGAAAGCATCCAGTGAGTCTGGATGCTCTCTTTCGAAGAAGCCCTATTTACATTGAAGAACGCCTTCTTTCGAAAGAGGAACTTTCGAAAGAAGGCGTTCTTCCTCGTGAAATGAGGTTTACCGCCATCGAAAGAAAAGCCGCGTTCTTTCGATTTAATTTCGAAAGAACGCGGCTGCAGTCTAGACGCAGGTGAGGTTTTTTCGAAAAAAGGCTACTTTTTTCGAAAAAACCCCTGAGTCTGGACACAGCCTTAAATATCACCAGTGATGGGGATTCCACAACCTACCTAGGCAATTTATTCCAGTGTTTAACCACCCTGACAGGGTCCAACCTACACCTCCCTTGCTACAATTTAAGCCCACTGCTTCTTCTCCTGCATCCTTCCCAAACTTCACATGGCCTGAAAATCTATACAATTACAGAGGGGCTTTTCCCACCAGCCTTTGCAGTCAGTCAAACAACCAAGGCAGAGATGTTCAAGTTTTCAAAGTCCCCATTAAAACTCCTGTGAACCAGATGGTCAAATCCCCCAGGTGGGTTTGAAAAGGAAACATTACCTACATGCCAATTGACTCTTGTGAGACAGATCCTACCAGTGAAGCCCCAACACAATCCACTAGTAACCCTCCCAAACATGGGCCTCCCAAACGGGAAGGAAGACAGGCAAGGAGTGAAATATTGGGAGTTTTCATTGGCTTCAGTGGAGGCAGGATTTCCAAAAGGTTTGCGTGCAGTATAGGTGTCAGGATGTGTGCACAGGCTCACACTGCTAACAGTGACTATGCAGTGGTGCACACACCACAGGCAACATGTTAATATAGGAAGAGCTGCTAACCCACAGCTTCCTTCCCCCAATTGCTTCCTCATGATAATTACTCAGCCACACTCCAGCTGATTGTTGCAGTGCATCATAGAATGATAGAACTAGAAGGAACATGGAAAGGGAGAGAGCTGAACAGAGGGATGCAATACTCACAGTCACCACTGGAGGCAGCAAGTGCAGGGCCAGCCAGGCTAAGTCTACACTGAAATACGTCTATCCTGAAATAGCTATTCTGCATCTTTTGAACACACACGTTATTTCTAAATAAAACGGGCTTGCTATTCCGACGTCCCTGTAAACCTTGTTCCATGAGGATTAAGGGATGTTTTGGAATAGCGAGTTGAGAGGCATAGCGAAGGTGTTATGTGCCCGGGGGCAAGGGTGGGTCCCTGAACCTGGTGCATGGCTAAGCCTGACCCTGGGAGGAGGGGGCAGAGCTTGTACTGCATCTTCCCCCACTCCCTCCAGTTTGAGGCTGAGCCCCCGCACACACTAACCCACTGGCGGAGATGGAGGCAGGTCACGCTGGGTGGGGGGAGAAGTAGGGAGGAGGCTCCAGCCAGCAGCGAGGGGCGCAGGAGAAGCAGGCAAGCCGAGGGATGACGGGGGGAGTGGAGAGAAACCAAACTGATATCCCCCTAGCCTGGCACCCAGGGGCAACTGCCCCTCCCCCATTATCCCCTTACTACACTACTGAGTGGGTTATTTCAAAATACAAAATAAGCTATTTCAAAATTAGTTTGGAATAAGATACGCAATTTGTGTTGCTCAAATTGCTTATTTTATTTTGACCTACAGTGTAGTGCCAGCACACCCTTAGGGTATGTCTACACTACAGCAATATTTCGAATTCACTTAATTCAAATAGTTAATTCGAATTAAGCTAATTTGAAAAAACGCATCTATACACAAAAACTATTTTGAAATAGCATGCCAGCAGGGCACCAGGTTAGGACTTAGTGTGTGGGGCTGCTGCCTGAGGCTAAGGGTGTGTCTAGACTACATGCCTCCTTCGACGGAGGCATGTAGATTAGCCAGATCGGAAGAGGGAAATGAAGCCGCGATTAAAATAATCACGGCTTCATTTAAATTTAAATGGCTGCCCCGATCTGCCGATCAGCTGTTTGTCGGCAGATCGGGGGAGTCTGGACGCGATGCCCCGACAAAGAAGCCTTTCTTCATCGACACAGGTAAGCCTGGTTTCACGAGGCTTACCTGTGTCGATGAAGAAAGGCTTCTTTGTCGGGGCATCGCGTCCAGACTCCCCCGATCTGCCGACAAACAGCTGATCGGCAGATCGGGGCAGCCATTTAAATTTAAATGAAGCCGCGATTATTTTAATCGCGGCTTCATTTCCCTCTTCCGATCTGGCTAATCTACATGCCTCCGTCGAAGGAGGCATGTAGTCTAGACACACCCTAACTGAGCTCCATGCTTAAAAGGACCCTACCCCCACCCCGGGGGGCTGTCCATCGGGTGGCTGTCAGGATCCAGGAGGTCCTGAGGGAGATCGTCCACCCTGAGGAGCCCTCACAGCCTCCCTGGTCCTCCCCACCGGGGGCTCGTGCCCCATTCCTCCCTCATGTCCTTCCACTTACCCCTTCCTAACCCCCCTTCCTGATGTCAAATAAAGTATGTTAAAAAATAGAAACTGGGTTTATTGAACAAAACTGGGGGGTGGGGATGGACCTCTGGGGAGACTGGGAAAAGGAGGTGGGAGAGGGGAAGAGAGAGGGTGGAAGAGGGGAGGGGGAAACGTGGGAGGAGGGAGCTGGAAGGAGGAAGCCAGGGGAAGAAGGGGGAGGGGAAGCGCAGGGCTCAGGGTTGGGGGTCTCACCGGACCAACCTGGCTTTCATGCAAACCTGCTCCTGGGTTCTCATATGGCCTTTGGTGGCCAAGCTGGCAGCTATCCTACCATAGATGGCCGTGTTCCTCTGCCTAGCGTGAAGATCATGGACGTTGGGGGCATCCCTCCCAAACCTGAAGAAGGTCCATGATCTCCACCCTGGACCAGGAAGGTACTCGCCTTCTCTGGCCCCTGTCAAGCTCCTGGGAGCTGGCAGACTGTTCCTGGGGAGTGGTGGAGGGCTGGCTGCCAGTGGCTTGCTGGCTCATGTTTTGGGGCCACTGGGTCAGGGGCCCCTGTGGCCACTGCTGGCTCTGGGCTGGCAGGCTTGGAGCTGACACAGGCACTGTGTCCAGGGACTACTCCTTTAATGGCTCCGGGGCTGGGGGAGAGGAGAGTAAGTTTTCCTGGTTGTGCCCAGAGTAGCCACCAGGGCTCCCTGGGAAGGGCTGGAGGCCCCCTATTTCGAATTAAGTGTCTAGACAGCACTTAATTCGAAATAGCTATTTCGAATTTGGTGTTACTCCTCGTAGAATGAGGTTTACCAAATTCAAAATAAGTGCTCCACTATTTTGAATTTATTTTGAAATAGCGGTTTGGCTGTGTAGACACTATTAAAGTTAATTCGAAATAACTTTGTAGTGTAGATGTACCCTTATAGTGCAGAGTGGCCACTGGGGCAGCCATACCACAAAGGGAGTGGCCAGCAGGGGACAGGGCTTGCCATCTCGCCTGACACTGGCCCATGTAAGTTGGTACCAGAATGGGGGGAGGGAGAGCCCCACTGTCACACCCACCTTCAGGAGATACACGGGGGCCCTGATCCCCACCACAGGAGCCCCACAGCCTGCCCCTACTCCAGCACATTTGGGTCGAACAGTGTGGCTGTGGCTGGCTGATCTACACGGACCCCATTTCTATCCTCCGGGGCAATGCTGGCTGAAATGCTTCTAGTTTTGAATATATAAGGCAACACTTCCTCCTTTTTTCCCCTGACTATCCCTCCTGAGCAAGCTGTACCCTTCTGTGTCAAAGTCCCAGTCATGAGTATTATCCTACCAAGTCTGTGATGCCAGCTATGTCATAGCTGTCTTTATTTACTCACTATTTATGCTTTCTCACTCTCTCTCTCAGCTTTTCCTCGCACACACAGACACACGCACCCACACACCCTGCAATCTCCAGGATAACAATAGGATACTAAAAATTGCCCATAGTCATTATAAACATCACCGTTAATAACATCAGTGATTAAAATATGAAAGTGGGCAGGAAAAATGACATTGCCTGCAGGACAGAAGAATTCTTATATCAGATAATAATATCCCGTTGATGAAAAATCTGGCATTACCTCCATGGGGCAGCTGGCATGAGAAGGAGAAGATCTCCTCTGCCCAGTTGGCAGGTGGCAGCGCAAAGCCCAGCTGTCCTAACTAGGGAGCAGGAAAGGGCCTGACCAAGGGTGAGGGAGGGGGAATCTGAGCTACCCGCCTCAGAGGGGTTTATCTAGGAAGTGGGGTCGCTGGTGTTTCCCAACTCAAAAGCTCGTAGAACTGCCTCCATTGTACGTAGAGCAGGGCTGTCTGTCAGACATTTTCTGGCTTCATTTCTGTGACTCTTGGCTGGCTGAGCAGAAAAGTAACATTTCTGTGTTTATAGAAGCATCCACGGTCCCAGAGAAAAGAAGAGAATCCAACATATGCGGCCATCGCTCTGCAGCAGGACAGGTGTCAGTAATGCTCCAGTTGCTGACATGCAGGGCTCATCTGTGTGTAGCCAGAATAATCCTCCCCCTGCACCCAAATAAGAGGCAGCTTTTGCATCTGTGCAGCAAGGAAACTGGAGATCTTAAGTGGGCCACATCTGGACAATGTTCAGCACCCAAAATGGTGCCAGAAAAATGTTTCTTCTCAGTAAAATTCAGGAAAGTACTCCAACTCTGTGTTCCTGCCCTTTGACTCTTTGTGTCCACAGCTCAGCTCCCGGGTCCACTCAGTGCTGAGATTCCACTGCTAACTCAAATGGCACAAAAATTATGAGGAAGGACCCCCAAATACCCAAAGTGTGTATTGCTCAATGACCTGTGTATACATGAGACAATCCAAAGGGGGAGGGGTCCTTCCACAGTGGGAAACAACCCAGTATCCCACACAGATTAGCCTCAGTCTCTGTTCTCTGGCCAGTCATCCTGTGGCTCACCTGACTGAAGAGTCAGGGAAACTAGCAACAGAAAACCAAAAAATGAACAATAGATAAGACCTTTCATGTAAACACTCTGCATTACTATGATTTACCATTTCTGTTGGGATAGCACCTAGAGACCAACCGAGTCAGGGCCCCATTGTGCTGGGAGCTGTACAAACAGAGAGCAAATCACAGCCCCTGTCCCAAAGAGGCTGTCAGGTAACTTTGGAGTGGGAAAAATCCACCCCTCTGCTAGTGCTGTAACACAATTTTTATACAACAGCATGTGGAGACCCACAATTTAGTGATTTGGAGATTTACTGCAAGGATTGCAGAGAGTTAACCTTTATACAGTTACATTTAAAAAGAATAAAATGAATGAACTTTTTTTGAAAAATTAACTTTATAAAATTGGATAATGATAAAAGCAATAGCCTAATTTGTACTAAATTACAAAACTATTGCATAATTTACATATTTTAGTTTGAATATAAATATTAATTTTTAAAAATTCATTTAAACTGGATAGTTTTCACATTGAGACATATATTATAGTGCATTCACCTTAATTAGAATCCTTGTTAATTAACTTTATGTAGTTTGCTGAGTGAAAAGCATTCCAAAAATATTTTTCTCTTGTTTACAGAATCTTTTAAGAGGAATTCATGGAAGTTTTTTTCTTCTTTGCTGGACTTTGGAATTACTTTATCGGCTAATTAATTAATTAGTATGAAGGATATAAATGAAATCCCTATTACAAAAAAATACAAAACCCTAGAACAGTAAAATATGGATAGCTTTTACTTTATTATTGAATTGCAATAAAATGAGAGTTGGTGACAAAAATTGACAATTGAATAACATTTGAGGCATGCAATTATCATGAAAGAAGGTTTTTTTTCTCTTTTTTTAAATAACTAACACAGGTCATATGTCTTTCTTGGGAGGTTAACAGCAGCACTAACCTGCTGCAAAATAATTCAGAGCTAGAGGAAAACAACTGTTTCTCTTGTGGTTAAGCTTCTCCCAGACCGTGCAGGTCACTTCATTATTATTTTTTTAAAGTAGCTACCCTGTCTACTTGCTTTCAGTGGAGTTTGTGGGTCCAACTATAACAATGAGGAGTCTCATGGCACATTAAAAACTAAAAGATTTATTTAAGCATCAGCTTTTGTGGCTAAAAAATACTTCATTGGATGCAAGTGGATTTTACCCATGAAAGCTTGTGCCAAAATAAATCTTCAGACTCCATGTTGTTTTTTGCAGATACTGATTAATACGGTGATCCCTCCTATATTTATCTACTATATAATTGAGAGTATGTGTGTGTGTGTAGGGGGGGGGTCTGTCTGTGAGTCTGTTTGTTCAAGAACTCCTCTTAAACGGTAAGAGCTAGAACCACCAAATTTGGTATTCTGCTTCTTCTTATCCTAACGGATCAGGGTTTGACTGTGCTAGGACAATGAGATGTACATGGAAAGCGATGGTTTTTCATCCAACAGAAAGGGAGGGGCTGTGATAGTAGGGGCAGTTATATTGCAGAATGGACAGTGGTGCTGGAATGTTTTTATGAGAGGATTGTTAATTAAATCAAAATGGAGTCTATGACGATCAAAATGGAGCCTGTGACCTCTGGTGCTGTCAGTGTTGGTGGGCTTTTCCTCAGGACTGACCACTGCAAAACTGGACTAAACCGGTTCTTTCCCGCCCAAGAGCCCCAAAGATTCCATTTTCCTCACACTTCTCCCACCCTAGAGGGTTTATATGGATTCAATCTCCACAGCCTCTCTGGTGTCCACTGTAGATTTATGCAGCAAGCACATGGCTTCCTACAGTTCACCACTACACAGCAAGGAGAAAATTCATCAGCACCCAAAGCAGAGGGCCATAGTTCCATCCATTTGCAAATCCTTTTCAGTAGCAATTCTGAAGCAGGACAGCATGGGACTCCCCAGCACAGCCAGTCAATTAGGCTGTAGCTATAAACAGGATTTGAACCTGCACAGGGAAACTCAATTAAATTTCAAGTCCAATGCCTTAACCAGGCAGCTATCACAGCTACAAGAGCATTGCTGTCCCAAGGCCAGAAAATTAGTAACTAAAATGCATCCAGTATAAATTAATTGTCCTTACTTAAGACTATCCATGGCCTTTCCTCACACCTGTCATCTCTCACCCACTGCTGAGAGATCAATTTCCACCTTCTCTCAGCCCATACTGCCAGCCCCCAATGTTCCTTGTGTGTCTGACATTGTAACACCTCTTTTCTCTTTCTCCTGCTGCCTGCTGTACCTTGACCCAGCACACCAGTAACACACGCAAGCATCCTTCCTTTAGCAGGGCTATAGAAAAACCGGGTGGCAAAGCACTGTGGGACAACATCAGATTGAGTCTGGCACAGTAACAGGAGATACCTAATGTTGGCCACCATTCAGGCACTGAGCCTGGCACATACAAACCACCACAAACTGGAACAATATCACCCCTCCTTCCCTGTGCTCTGAAGATTCCTTCCGAGCTATTATCTTCATTTACCCCTGTGACAACGCGTTGGGGTTTTCCCGTCTCCTGCACCCCCGTAGTGGCACAGACAGACTCCACCAGCCAGTAGAATAGAGGGAGTTTATTGCTTCTCCAGGATACAGCACAGCACAGATGTCATCTGGTTACAGGGACTGGGGCTAAGAGGCCTCAGTGTCCCCCCTTGAGATGGGGGGTGGCTGGGCCCTACAATCCTAGCCTGTTGCCTAGGCTGTTTCCTCCATGATACCAGACAGAGACTTACTCCCTCTCTTCCAGCCCTGCCCCCCAGCCAGGGGCAGCATTCCAACTTCCTTTGTTTCTCTCCCTGGGGGGTAGCTGGTCAGACAGGTTTGGAGTCCCCTTTGCATAATGACTCACCCCCTGCCCTGCTGGGTCGTGCTACAGACAGCAGAGGTCATCCACAGCCCCAGCAAGGTACCCACACTACGTCACAACCCCCTCCATGAGACCTGAAGACAAGGGTCATTTCTACCACTCAATGGCTGACAATCCCTATGGCAAGAAGACACCCCTGTGTACCACTGCTGAGACAATCCACAAAATTCAGGGCTGAAATGCACCTCCTCCTACATCTCTGGCTCCCCTCCCAGAGCCAGCATCCATACCCCTCCAGCACCCTGAACCCCCCTGCACCTCAGCAACCAGGCCCAGCCTTGAACACCCACCCAAAGCTAGAACCCCTCCTGAATCTCTAACCCAACCAAACCCCCCTCCCTAAGCCAAAGGCCCCAAACCTCTCTTGCACCCCAAACCTCTGTCCCAGTCTGACACCCCTTCCCAGAGCCAGCACCCTATATCCCCTTCTGAACCCCAAGACCTAGATGAGTCTGCTCCCAGAGTTATCATCCCAAAATCCCACCCCAACATTGAACCACCTCTCAGAGCAGCACCCCATACTTCCTCCTGCACCCTGAATACTGTCTTGCACCCCAAGCACCTTCTCCAGTCATGACTCCCCTCTCAGTCTCAGCACCCTATATCTTCTCCATGCCCACTCCCAAACCCCAAGCCCATCCTGCAAACTAGTAAAAGTGAGTAAGGTGGTTGACAGAGAACAACTAAGAGGGGGAATGGAATGGGGGGGGGGGGATTTGGGGAAGGAACAGGAGATTTGGGAAGGGACAGGGTAGATCTTGGGTTCCACTTAAATTACAAAAGAGAACTTGGCTGCTGTGCCATGGTTGGGGATCACTGGTGCACAGCCTAGTGCAGTGCTGTGGTGCATGTGTGTTGTGATACAGACTCACAAGTGTGGCCTTGGGGTCTCTTCCCTTTCCCTCATTGCTGCAATTTTCCCCAAACTACCAAAAGAAGTGGTGCTTTCTCCATCTCTTGATATCTCCCAGTGAAGAGCAGATGCCTTTCTGGAGTGTGCTTTGGTGCAAAACTCACTACTGTGCCATACAAGAGGCCTGTAATATGCAGGGGGGGCCATACTGGATAATCTAACATCTCTTATGGCCGTAAAGTCTGCGTAGCTACACAAAACTGCATGTGACACTGAGCAGCCTCTGCTGTGTCCCAATGTGCAGCCTGCTTGGTCCTAGAACTAACACTGAGTGGCTATGTCTACACTGGCATGATTTTCTAAAAATACTTTTAACGGAAAATTTTCCGTTAAAAGCATTTTTGGAAAAATCGTGTCTAGATTGGCAGGACGCTTTTCCGCAAAAGCACTTTTTGCAGAAAAGTGTCCGTGGCCAATCTAGACGCGGTTTTCCGCAAAAAAGCCCAGATCGCCATTTTCGCGATCGTGGCTTTTTTGCGGAAAACAGTACTGTGCTGTCTATACTGGTCCTTTTGCGCAAAAGTATTTCGGAAAAAGACTTTTGCCCGAACAGGAGCAGCATAGTATTTCCGGAAAAGCACTGATGATTTTACATGAGATCGTCAGTGCTTTTCCGGAAATTCAAGAGGCCAGTGTAGACAGCTGGCAAGTTTTTCCGGAAAAGCAGATGATTTTCCGGAAAAAAATTGCCAGTCTAGACACAGCCAGTGAGTGGGGGGTGACACAGGAGGAGCAGCTCAGACATGCAGACATGAGCCCTGCAGGGCAGGGGTGGGTGTGGCAGTGTAACCAAACACCTGGCCTGGGTCCTGGCCAGATACCAGGTTAATGTGTGACGGGTGCCCAGGTGCTTTCACTTTCCCCGGTCAGGGTTCACACACTGCTCCGGAATCCATTTCCCCACCTGCCCCAGCACATCAGTCCAGCATGGTGTGGGGCTGGGACCACTGGTTCGCTACCTGACATGCTGAGTTCTTAAGGTAGGTCCCTCCCTGTTATTATCCCCTTTCCTTCACTGCGAGAGGTGCTCACTCTCCTGTCCTAGGGCCCGTTCCTACCTCCCATCAATGCTGAGGTTCTTTGGGGCCTCTCCCTGGAGGGTAGGATGAGGCACACGGGTGATTTGCTGCCTTTGTCCCACCCTGCCCCACACAGCCTTGTCCCACCCTGCCCCACTAACATCCTAGGTGGAGGGTTTACCAGGCCAGAAGTGTGTGTGTGTGTGTGGAGGGAGAAGGGGTCATTTGCCTCAGAGATCTGAATGAAAGGTGCCTCCCTGGTTGCTGTTATTGTGGATGTTACAGTAGCATTTAGAGGCCTCAAGTGAGCTGGGCTCCCCCTCTTTCCAGATGCTGCCCAGATCACAACTGAGATCAGAGCCCCACTATGCTGGGCATAGCATAGACCCCATTGGGGATCTGGACTTAGACTAGGGTCCTGTTGTGGTGGGTTCTGCACATACAAGCCAGGAAACTGTTTCTGCAGGGGCAGGAATTCATTAACTTGAGATGTGCAGCAACTCAGAGGCTGTGTCTACATTGGCACCCTTTTCCGGAAAAGGGATGCTAATGAGACACTTCAGAACTGCAAATGCCCCGGAGATTTAAATTTTCCCCACGGCATTTGCATGAACATGGCTGCCGCTTTTTTCCGGCTCGGGGCTTTGCCGGAGAAAAGTGCCAGTCTAGACAGGTATCTTTCGGAAAATAAAGCCTTTTCTGGAAGATCCCTTATTCCTACTTAAAATCAGGAATAAGAGAGTAGGAATAAGAGATCCTCCGGAAAAGGGCTTTATTCCGGAGGATCGTGCCAGTCTAGACGCTTTTTTCCGGCTTTTCCCCAAGCCGGAAAAAAAGCGGCGGCCATGTTTATTTAAATCCGCGGGGGATATTTAAATCCCCCGCAGATTTCCCTATTCTGAAGTTGGAAATTAACATGCCTCTTCCGGAGAAGGGGCAATGTAGACGTAGCCCTGCCATACTGTCCAAGGTGGAGGCAGGCACAGGGACAGTCCCCTTCTGTGGGGGGATAGTGGTGTGGGTACCACTGCGGTTCCCTTGGAAATGACCCTGTTCTGTTGCAGACTCACCCTGCTCTGGAATCAGGGTGGGGGGAACCTGCACCAATGGGCGATCAGAGAACTGATAAGGGGAGGAAATCAGGGTGGATACATGGCACAACCCGGGGTATAAAATCCTGGTGCCAGGCCTGGGCCAGGGACAAAGAAGCCTGGGAGGGGTGAATCCTCTTCTGTCCCTGGGGAGATGCTTTACCTGGGAGCAGAGGGGGTGGGGTCAGACGATGGGTGGGATGTGTTCCCTGCACTGCTGGCCCCTCACACAGGCTGGGGGGTGTTAACCATCCCTGCTCTCTCCTGACAGGTACTTGCCTGGGATGTTCCTATGGCGACGCAATGGCAGCTGTTGTGTGCAGCCTGGGGATCCTCCTCCTGGTGCCGTGTGCTGTCTCTGGTAACATTTCAATCCCCATTATTTCCCTCCCTGTCGCCATGTGCACTGCCCCCTGCAGAGCCCTCCCCTCCCAGACATCTTCAGACCCGCAGAGTAAAAGCCACCACCATTCACAGGGATCTGAATTTCCCAAGCCTATATGTGCTTTGTCTCCTTTCCTTACTACTGCCACTCTGCCCTCAGGGCTCTCAACCTGTTTTCCAATCTGTCTGTCTGTGGCCTGCCTGCTTGTTTGAGCACAGTCCTGCTTTCCTCGCTGTACTGTCCCTTCACACGGACACAAGCTTTGTCCCGCTAACTATTTAGCAAGGACAGTGAGCTCGTCAGCTAGCCTCCATCCCTCCTGGCCCCTTTTCTTTGTTCCCTTTCTCTCTTGTTGTTCTGGAGTTGTCATTCTGCCAGCTAGGTAGTGACCCTTTCTGACAGGGATCAGGCACTCTCCTTTCACTCTCTGGGCTTGTGTGGACATTTACCAATCAAAGAGCCTTACCCAGTTATATCCCACTTAGTCACTATTTATTATCAATCACCAAAAAAAAAAAGTAGAATGCAAACATTAAGTACATAATGCTCACCACTCCATGGGTATGTCTACACTACCCTCCTAGTTCGAACTAGGAGGGTAATGTAGGCATACCGCACTTGCAAATGAAGCCCGGGATTTGAATTTCCCAGGCTTCATTTGCATAAGTGGGGAGCCGCCATTTTTAAAACCCCGCTGGTTCGAACCCCGTGCAGCGCGGCTACATGGGGCTCGAACTAGGTAGTTCGGACTAGACTTCGTGGAACGAGGTGTACCGGTAGTTCAGAATAGGAAGCCTAGTTTGAACTACCTAGTTCGTGCCCCGTGTAGCCGCGCTTCACGGGGTTCGAACCAGCGGGGTTTTAAAAATGGTGGCTCCCCGCTTATGCAAATGAAGCCCGGGAAATTCAAATCCCGGGCTTCATTTGCAAGTGCGGTATGCCTACATTACCCCGCTAGTTCGAACTAGTGGGGTAGTGTAGACATACCCCCAATGAGACAGAACTTTTCTTGATGGTCAGTCAGGATCAGGTCCATCTGGAGGACTCCAGTTTCTTCACAATATCATTGGCACAGAGTTGAGATCGGTAGCTCTGATCTTGGTGCTGTGTCCTGTCATTAGTTCCCAGAGAATTTCTCTTTGGGACCCAGTTTATATAATGAAACCTGAATCCTGCTTAGTTAGACCATAACCAATTATTTCACTAAAATTTTATTAATCAGCCCTAACAGAATTATCTAACCAATCATACCTCACCACTTTAACAGATTTTCACCAAGCAAAATTAATTAGATTGCAGAGAGAAACAATTAAAAACCAGACAGAGATCATGCAGACAAACAATAGGGAAAAGTAGAAAACATAATGATAGACTAAAGGAATGAGGATTTCAACAATTCCAACTATTGGTGCATGGCTTTTTGCCAGACAAAATGCTGTCAGACTAAGTTTACTTTAACCATGTTGAAATCTATTTCTTTGTCTAACGATAGTGAGCGCCTTTAGGAGGGAGTCTCATTCTTAACAGTCTGAGGTGACACTATTGTAATTGCAATTTAGATGGGATGTGAGGATGTGACTTCCTGCTTCTCAACTAATGGCTGCTGCTCTTTCAGTCTGTCTGCACACAAAGGCCTTAGGTTTTAGGCCTTGAAATACGTCTTATCTTTACACAACCAGGGCATTTCCTAGCTCTGGATGGCAAAATTTGGGGATCTTGCAGGAAGTCACGCAGCTCCTGCTGTCCGAGAGAGGCACCCAGAGCTCCCAGCACCTTCCTGCCCTACTATGGGTCTCAAAGCTCCTATGCTGATAGTCCTTCCCCACTGGGATCCTGATTCCTATGGTGTGCAAGGCTGAGATCTTCCCAGTTGCCTGATGGCTGGGGGGTGAAGCCAGCCCCATTGGGATGAAGCCTTCAAACACCACGAGCCAGGCTTCAGAAATCAGATTTACAAACCAAAACTCCTAGTGAGAGGAATGGCACCAGAGCCTCTCCAGACACAGCTATTTTGCAAACAGAATTCATATTAGACCTTTCCTTTCCTTCCAACACTGATCCAGAACGGTGACTCCCCACCTTAGGCAGGTTCTGTTTTGAATAACTGAATCCAGGATAGGGACGTGCCTGGGCTCAAAGGCCAGGTAGCAGCGTCTGAGGTGACCAATCAGCAGCCAAGACAGGGCTATATGGATCTCAAACCAGTTTGTCATAGAAGCTGCTTGCAATGGAAATGCCTTGTGACTGGGTGCCATGGAGCCGTGCAGGTGACTTCCAGTTGAGGTCATCCCTTGGCAATAGAGTGTAGGTAGGGTGCAAGACAGGCACTTTTGGAGGACTTTCCTGGGCATTGGAGGACAGCATTGGAGGACTAGCTTGTGCCAGCTGTGGAATGGCTGCACTGCCCTGCATCCACACTGAGAGTAACTCAATAGCACTACGTATGGCTCAGCCTAAGGAACTTTCTGCTACAAGCGATGCAGGATCGCAGGAATGTTATCTGGTACTGTAACACCCTCTCCTCTCTCTCACTGTGTCTGTAACTGCTGGGCCCTGGCTCAGCGACACTCTCACCTCTTTCCTCTCACTCATTGTGCTCTTGGGTTTGTCTCTTCCAGAGAAGTTCTCCCTATCTGGCTCCCCGCACCCTGTGGTGGGGGTAGTGGGCCAGGATGTGGTGTTACCCTGCCAGCTCTCACCCCCGAATCAAGTACCCAGGATGCACGTGTGGTGGAGGAAAATTGGATCAGGATTTATCCCAGTTCATGAGTACTCAGATGAGGGTACCAAGAACCAGCCAGGGGAGCGTTACCAGAACCGGACAGAGCTGTTCCCACAGGAGTTTATCAGCGGCAACATCTCCCTGAAGCTGAAATGGCTCCAAGTAACGGACAATGGGAGATACCAGTGCTTTGTGAAAAACCCAGAGTGGAGCCGGGAAGCCACCATTGAACTACGGGTGGCAGGTGAGACATGGCACTAAGGGTCACAGGGCATGGCCAGCCAGAGCTTCCTGTATCCCTGGCAGTGCCCCGACACTGAGTTCAGCACAAAAGTAAGGTGCAGTGCTGCAGGAAGTGATGTGCAGGACTCAGTAGGAGGAGCTTTCCCTTCATACTCAAAGCTGAGCATAGCATGTCCTAGGGCATCATTACCAGTGTGGGAGAAGGATACCGGAGGGTGGCACAGGAGGAGTGGGAACAATGATATGGGCAGGAACACCAACCCCCATCTCCTGCTTTGTACTGTCGTGCAGTGATCCTGACACCTGCTGGGCTCCACCCCAGAAGTAGCTGTAATTCATGAGCAAGTGCAGCAATCTCTGTGTAGCAATTTAAACATTCCTCTGAGTCTGCAGGGCACAGTGCTCTCTGAAAATGTAAGATGATGTTTGATTTCCCCAATCATCAAACAAGTTGAGGGTGTGGTAGGGCATTCCATATGATTTATGAAAATATGCTTATGCATATGAATGACAGAACTGGAATATGCATTATGCAAAATACTTCATGTGAGATCATTGGGAAAAGTTCTACTGAATACATTTTTCCCATTTGTATATAGGTATCAGCTTTGTAGATCAAGCTAGGAGCATGGAATATCTGTGTTATTAATGCAATCATGCTAAGTGAGGGCCATTAATGGTACTTAGGGAACTTGATAGCCCATACTAGATTTTTTTTCCTGTTAGCCTGTGAGGAGGGTCTCCAAGAGGCCCTGGAAAAGCATGAAACTATGTCACCTCATGCTGGAAATCATCTTGGATGCTGATTCTTTTCTCCACAAGAGCAGAGGGAAAGTTTAATCTGAAAACAAAGGATTCCTGCCTCTTGCAAAACCTAGAGAAGGGTGGGAAGCCAAACAACAGAGGTACTGTCAGTCATCAGGACATCCCTTTTTGCCATCCAATGTATCCACTGGAAACAAATGAAACTGAAAAGAGGGAAAGGACAGAGCCTAGACCGGAAGTGAGTCTAGTCTGTGAAAGTGATTATTAGAACAACTGTTAGGGTAACATATTACATGTAACAAGTTTCTTTAGTGTATTAACCTTAGCTGGCAAGTTTTTGTTTTATTTTGCTTAGTAGTCTACTTTATTCTGTCTGCTATCTCTTATGATCACTTAAATCTTACCTTGTATAATTAATAAAATCATGTGTGTTTATTCATAAACTCAGTGTAGCTAATTGTTACCTGGAGGCAGTGAGCAAGGTATCTCTGCATCTCTCTTTATTAACAGAAAGAGGGCAAACTACATGAGCATGTCCTAGATAAAACTTTATGCAGAGTAAGACAGGGATTCAGCATCGAGGGGGACTGAGCCTGTCTCAGAGATCCCAAGGCGGCTGTACATAAGGGAACAGAGCTTTCCAGTCATAGCCCCCTATATCTAGTGGTAGCTGGGGAATCCTATGACACTACCAAAGACATGATTCCCTCTCACACACTCTCTGTCTCTCCCTACAGCTGTGGCTCCAGTGCTTGTTGAGGTGCTAGGTCCCAGGGGCCAAGGAATCGGACTGACCTGTAGATCCTCAGGCTGGTTTCCCAAACCCGAACTCCAGTGGGTTAGGAAGAATCAGCAGAACCTGGTGATGGAGTCTGTGACCAATATGACTCAGGATAGGGAGAACCTGTACAGTGCTGTGAGTCACGTCATTATCACAGAAGGAGAAGACACTGGAGACATCAGCTGCATAGTGCGGAATGGCCAGCTGGAGTTGGAGCTACAGTCTGTCATTCACCTTTCTGGTGAGTCTCCCTGTGCAGAAGGTGTCACTGTAGGAGTGGGGGGCCTGAATCACTACTGAAATGCATTTGTCCAGTGTGACGGCGCGTTGGGGGTCCCCCGTCTCCTGCACCCCGAAATGGCACAAACAGACTGCACCAGCCGGTGGAATAGAGGAAGTTTATTGCCTCTCCAGGATACAGCACAGTACAGATGTAATCTGGTCGCAGAGCTGGGCTAGGATGCCTCAGGCCCCCTTGAGTTGGGGGGAGACTGGGCCCCTAAACTCCAGCCCCTCTCCCTAGGCTGTCTCCTCCATGCTCACAGACAGCAACTAACTACCCTCTTCCAGCCCTGCCCCCCAGCCAGGGCAGCATCCACCTTCCTTTGTTCCTCTCCATGGGGGGTGTCTGGCCATACTGGTTTGCATAGTGACTCACCCTGTTTTGCTGGGTCGTGGTACCCACGGCAGCCAGTGGGGGTTACCCCAGAGCCAGCAACATAGAAACCAGCCAGGTTCCCCCACTATGTCACATCCAGCATCTGTTTCTAGTACTGAGACAGGAGGAGTCCTTAACCTGTTCTGTGAGACCATGAGTGACTGAGGATTTAGTGATCCAGACAAACTGGCTGACAGGAGTTGGGCTGAGTCTTGTGAAATTAACTCATTTGTCATTCTCTGAGCAGATGATGTCCTTGGTTGATAAAGGTAACTGCATTGACAGAGACTCAAACTGTATCTACACTAGAAATGCTACAGCAATGCACATTTTTCTGTAACTATAAATATGCCCCTGTGATAGGTGGTTTGATGGAAAAAAACTCTTCCATCATCTGAGTTGTGTCTACACCTCTCGAGACTGTTCCTACTCTGGCACTCCAAGGGCAGAAGGTGGGGTCCCACAAGAAACTTTAAAATACCTTGCCACTAAAGGCTTGTGTTAAAACTTCCCAAGGTCACTGATTTCCTGGCCTTGCACTGGTAATGCTGCCACCACCCAAATGCAAACACCTCTTTGAGAACCCAGGAAGGTGCACTGGAAATTCCTTCCTGTGAGGTATTTCAGGCTCTTTTAATCCTCCCTTTGGAAAGAGCTTAAAAACTTTTATTTCTCTTAGTAACTTGACAATGCAGTCTTAGGTGCATGTGCACAGAATGTCCCATCTTCTAGAACACAAGAATCAGATAATGGTCTTCAAAGGGTGATTTTTATCAACCAAAAGAAAACACACTTGGGAAACATTACCTGGTTTCTAGGTGATATAAAGCAACTAAAAAACCAGCTTAAAACACAGAGAATTTCTTCCCTTGGAAGGTTACAATGTTAGGGAGGTAGTTATATGTGCTCAGCATAGAGAAGTCTAACAAACCCCAAAATAAAGAAAATAACCTGATGATGTCTGACTAAACATTCCCTTTTCTACTCACATTTCTGTTGTTCCAAAACATAGTCTTTTCCTAGGCATGGATGTCACTGGATTCTCCATGTCTGTCTCCCTCACTGGTCCTTCCGTGGGCTGTTCTAGCCACACAACAGTAACAGAACGACAAATGCTTCCAATGCAAAGGAATATGAATTGTTTCCATTGGCTCTCCTGGACTCCTGCCAACTCACTTCCTGCTTCCCTAGCATTACTGGAAACTCTCTAGGTCCTGCTGTCTATGGCTTTAACCCTTTTAGGCAAGACCATTCTCCATCACTTGAAATCCTTACATTCAAACTGGGTATCTCTTTCTATGAGATCTGCTGTAGCTGGAACAAACTATGTTCTCCAGCTCCCGGACAGGCCCTTGCTCCTCACACCCTGTGTTCTCTGTTTCCCAGGTGATGTCTTCCCCCAGGTGTCTCCCTGGCTGGCTGCATTCTGGGCACTGTTCGCTCTGGATATCATTGTTGCTGGAGTTTGTGCATATCTTGGATACACAGGTAATGGGAATGCATTATTGGCATGTTTAAAGCCTGGCCCTAGAAGGCACTGGGCTGGGATATGGGAGTGTCTCATTCAGATATTGATCTTGAATTGGTTTTAGGAGTTTAACCAAACTAACAAATACATTGGGGTCCCTGGCCCCCCAGTATTAGTGAATTGCTCAGTGTTTGCCCTTCCTTCCCTGCTTCACGGCAATGTCTGATTCTCTGTCCCACAGCAAAGCGAAAGGCCTCTAAGAAGAAACAGTCTAAAGAGGAGACTCTCTTAATGTGTGGTAAGTCTCCTGCTCTGTCTCTGTCTCTTTCTGTTGATATGTGTGAGCTCTGTTCTGTGACTGCTAGTGTATCTGCGGGCTCAGGGCAATGAAAGGGATGGAGCATGGAGTTGCCTACCCAGTGATTCCTCATCTTTCCTACATTCTCACACTGAGAAGATATGGAGGACACTGAGGGCTCTGTGCTTGCGAGATTCCCTGCATGTGGGCGGGGCAGGAAGACGGGTTTGTTGTGGCAACTCTGGGTCAGATTCTATTCCTAGCCCTGGGCAATTGCTCAATGGACCTATTATCCTTAAAGAAAAGGACACATCCAGGCCAGTGATGCTCTGTGAGCTGATTCCATCCCTGTGACTGTCGAATGCCCAGGGGGTGACTAGCCATTGGAACAAACTCCCAGGGCCGTGGTGAATTCTCCATCTCCTGATGGCATCAGATCCAGACTGGTCACCCTTCTGGGATCTGCTGTAGTCCAGCCTGAGTTACTGGGCTCAGTGCTGGGGGAACAGGGAATAATTGTCAGAGCAAAGCTTCTGGCCTGAAACTTTGTGAATCTTGGACAGTCATGCTCTTGAGCTGCACTAACAGACACAGCAGCAATGGTTTTTAAAGTTCACATGTTTAATTTATTCTACTATGAACCTTTCAATATTTAGTAACAATATTGGAGTAACTGGCCCTGCTGCACCAGTGCAGTTAAACTCAAGGGCTATGTCTACACAGAGCATCCACATGGCCCGCCCATTCTTGTGCAAGATTTACAGTAAAGTGTGGGAAGAGATGGCTTCTTGTGCAAGAGCTACGCTCTTTTTTAAAAGGGTAAGCCCTCTTGCGCAAGAGCTCTGGCACAAAAGGGCAGTGTGGACGTGTGACAGGGGTTTCTTGTACAAGAAAGCCCTCTGGCTGAAATGGCCATCAGAGCTTTCTTGCGCAAGAGAGTGTCCACACTGCCATGGATGCTCTTGCGCAAAAGCACATGGCAGTGTGGACGTGTTCTTGTGCAAGAGTTCTGATCTCTCAGCAAGGGTCAGCAGCTGGCGCCCCAGGCAGAATGCACGATCGGCGCCCCTGCCTCCACAGCCCTCAATGGTGTGATGTCATCATTGGGTGCCCCATTTAAAATGGCACCCTAGGTGACAGCCAAGTTGGCCTATATGCACGGGCCACCCCTGTCTCCCAGACTAGGTCTACACTGTCAGCTTCTTGTGCAAGAACTGTTTTGCAGAAGAGTTCTTGCACAAAAAATCTTCCATAAGAGCGCATCTACACTGGCATGTGCTTTTGCACAAGAGCATCTATGGCAGTATGGATGCTCTCTTGTGCAAGAAAGCTCTGATGTCCATTTTAGCCATAGGGGTTTCTTGCACAAGAAATTCATGTTGCCTGTCTACACTGCCCTCTTGCACAAGAGCTGCAAGAGGGCTTATTACTCATGGGTAGAGAAATAACCTTTCCAGAAGAAGCCCTGTTTTCCAATGCTAGACTGTAAATTTACTTGTGCAAGAACCCGCCGGTATAGACATAGCCAAGGTGTGTTTTGTAACCTCGTTAGAGCCAGCTCAAGTATGTGTGTAGATAATGGTTAATGGGTGAGAAATCCTCAGGAGTCTTACATGTTGGTGCATGTCACTGATCACCCACCCTGTCCCTGCCAAACCTGCCAGCTCCTGCACTGAGGCTGGGAGTGTGGTTGGGGTATCAGTGACTAACTCCAGTCTTTAGAGAGTGCATAGCACCATACTATGTGTGTTTCCGGATTTAATGTTTTTTTCTTCCTATTTCAGAGACTGAGAGGAAGGCCTTGGAATCAGGTACTTGGCTAAACCCCTAGTAAATGTGCATCTGGGCTTTCACGCTGTGATGAGATAGAAAAATCACCACATGCGCTGTATGGCCCTTAATCATCTGTGTGGAAAAAACAAACACTGCAGCGTAGGCAGCTCACATTTCAGTACCAGCCTTAGCACCAGAGAGTGAAGTTAGTGCACAAAGGAGGGCAGGACTGTACTGTCCAACAGTGCAGGTTACAGGGGTGACTGGGAATAGCAGCACACACCAAAGTGCGGTGTTGCAACCCCTCCCCATGTGGATGCTGCAGGGTTGTATTAAAAGGTTGCTAGTTCACATTAACAGTCATATTTGATGAGGACTTTCTTAGTGTAAACCAGGCATCATTTAGTGCACAACAGCAGCGTACACATGGGCCGGGTACAGCACAGCACTGATCACACCCATATAGCTGAAATCTGGGGTTATGTGCACAGTTATGATCTGTGAGTATTCTTGCTATCCCAGTGCTGGGCTGCGTGCATGTGCCCAACTCTGCCAGTGCCCTTCAGTGCCCACCTTGAGCTCCCTGTTACCCTAGAACTGAGCTTCCCACCCATCACAGGTGCCTCTTCATGCTCAGTCACCATGTCCCAGCTGTGAACTCCTCAGTCCTGTCCACTTCCCCACGCCCTGGGCCAGGTGGAGGTGGCGGTGAGGCACAAATGACCAGAGACACCAAATCCTACTGTACTCTGTGAGATCTGTGAAATCCTACTGCATCCTGATGGGACCCACCAACTACACTGATCCCATGAAATCCAGGACAGGACCTGACCCCACATTTCTATGAGTGGATAAACATCTATGCTGCAGGTGGGAGTGAGCTTTCCAGCTCGAGGAGTCAGACACATACTAACTCACCTTGAGTTCGTCCACTAACCATAGCAGTGTGGCTGGAGATACCGGGGCAATGGCTCAGGGTAGCCTCCCAAGTATGTATCCAGGTGGGCTGAGAGGGTTCATACGTGAGCAGCTTGCCCAAGTCACTGCACCTGCTATCAAAGTGCTCTGTAAACTGCACAGCTATTTTCTGATCTCCCAGCAGGGGTGGCTTGAGGAGAGCTGCCGGCAGCTGGCGCCCCAGGAGAGAATGCACAATCGACGCCCCTGCCTCCACAGCTCTCAATGATGTGATGTCATCATTGGGTGCCTCATTTAACGCAGCGCCCTAGGCGAAGGCTGAGTCGGCCTATATGCATGGGCCATTCCTGTCTCCCGGGTTAGGTCTACACTGGCAGCTTCTTGCGCAAGAACTGTTTTGCGGAAGAGTTCTTGCGCAAAATATCTTCCACAAGAGCGCATCCACACTGGCATGTTCTTTTGCGCAAGAGATGTACTTTTGCGCAAGAGCGCCTATGGCAGTGTGGATGCTCTCTTGAGCAAGAAAGCTCCAATGGCCATTTTAGCCATAGGAGTTACTTGTGCAAGAAATTCATGTTGCTTGTCTACACAGGCCTCTTCTGGAAGATCTCTTGCTCAATAGGGCTTATTCCTTGTGGGGAGAGGAATAACTCTTCCGAAAGAAGTTCTGTTTTCCGACGCTAGACTGTAAATGTACTTGCGTGTGCAGTGTAGATACCCAGCAAGTTTTTGTGCAAGAACAGCTATTTTTGCGCGAGAAGCTGCCAGTGTAGATGTAGCCCCAGAGTATGAAAGCAGCTGAGATAAGGATACAATAAGTGGCTGGGGGAGAGTGAGTAATTAATTAATTAATTGGATTGGGGAAAGTCAGAGGGGAGGGGAGTTTGGAGACTCTTGTCTGCTGGAGGAGAGAGAGGCAGAAACCCAGCAGTCTCTTCAACCCTCCTGGACTGGGAAGGAGGAGGTAAGGAGCTGACTGCTTGGGGAATGTGGGGGGAAAGAGGGAGTGGATGGGTGCTGGCATCTGTGCAGTGAGGTGGAGGGAGGGGGCAGCTTGTTTGGGGTTTCCTGACTCACTTCAGTCCTCTGTTCAGAAGACCTTTGCATGATTATATTTCAAACAATGTTTACACAGATGTTAATGGCTTAAGATAAGAAAGAAAAAGATTCCTTTAACAGAATTTTTTGGGAGTGTTGCAGAGATCTAAAACTCTCATCTGAATAATTTTTAAAAATCTTGTGTTATTAATTAATACATGGTATAATGTATTGTATTAAAGCCAGAGCTTTGCTATGCAATATAGTTCTGGTTATTCTGAGTCAGGAGTAGTAAGTACTAGGTGTGATGCTAGTTTTGTAGGCTCAAACCTTATTTGCAAGCTCTTTGAAACATGAATCTGCCTACAAACCCTGAAGCCCTGTGTTAATTTTTTCTGGGGATTCTACTCTTCCTCAAGTGGAAGAAGGCTAATTCCCTAACTTCATACAGCAGCTTTGTAGTCACTAAGGGAACCTCACAGCTACTAGTGACAGGCGTCTTGTTTTAATATATTTTATTACACACATATGGACTGTTTAAAATGTGTGTGTGTGTGTGTGTGTGTGTGTGTGTGTGTTTTGTATTGGTGGTGCACATCCACATGCTACTTCAGTACTGGTGTTGCACATAAGAAATTTCAACCCACTCAAAAGAAAATTCAACCCACTCAAAGACAGAAAATGTTAGAGGGAACACTACCTGCCAGTGTTCCCTCTAAGATTTTACATCCGTGAGTGGAGGGAGTTTTGTCTTGTGCAACAATATTGAAGTCACATGTGTTTGTTCATCTGTGTGACAGCATGGCACCTACCAGTTACTAACAAACATATGTATGTACCGTATATTCCGGCGTACAAGACGACCTCTGATGTTAAAAAACATCCCCCAAAAATCGGGGGTCATCTTGTACGCCGGGTATACACCCCAGGCGCGCATGGGATGCCCGGCCGCCGGCTTCCCCCGAGGCTTTCAAAACCGCGGAGGGGCTCCGGCGGGGGGGCAGCCCATGCGCGCCTGGGATGCCCCGCCACCGGCTTCCCCCGAGGCTTTCAAAGCTGCTGCGGCTTTGCTCCCGGTGCCTCTGGTCTGCTGGGGACCATCTCCAGCAGACCAGGGACACCGGGAGCAAAGGAGGCGGAGGGGCGCTGGGGTATAAGATGAAACCCTGTCTTTTAATTAAAAAGATAGGGGGTCGTCTTATACGCCCAGTCGCCCTATACGCCGGAAAATATGGTATATAAAATGTTATGGAAGAAAGAATACTGAAACAGATCTTTCCCAGTCACATAGATTAAAAAGAGCTGTTAAACCAGCACTTTTACCCACAAATCTTCATTATGATGACTGGCCCTAAATGTCAATGTACTGTATTTGTCCTGCAATGTGCTTATTGACCACCCTGCACTATGTGATTTGTCACCGCACACAACACGGGGGGCCTTACAGTCATTCTGAAGGACATGGGGGCTCCCTAACAAATGAGCCTGTAAATAATGAATTGTGATGACTGCAGCAGGTACAAGAACAATCCCATTTAAATTGTTTAACTTTAAAAAATGTAGTTAAGATCAGATAGCTGAAACATGGAAGGAAAAGATTGAGCTAAACCTTGCTAAAATATTGAAGTTGTCAAAAAAATAAAACAACCTTGGTCAAAGCTTAAATATAAAAATGAATAGCAGTTTAGAAATGTAAGCAACTTAAATGAGCCATTTGTTTATAACTTGCAATTTACACACATGCCCCCCCAAATTCTTTGAAAGTCTAAAATAATTTTAAAAACAAAAGTTCAAAACTTCAGCTGGTTAAAAGGTAAGCCAAGAAAGTTTAAAAAGTTTAGTGTCTCATAATAAACATAGCAAGAGACCTCACATTTTCAAAAAAATACTTTCTTAAAAATTATATATAAAATCAGCTTTTTAAAAAATCCATTAAAAATCCATTCAAATATTTTATTCGAAGTTGCAAAACTGACAGCTACTTTTTATCCATGAGCGAACATCTATTGACAGCCTTAACTTGGTTAGTTAACTCTCCAGTGTCCTGATGCTTTCATAAAGTTCAACTTTTTTAAAGTAATTAATATTAAACATAAAATAAGTGAAAATAAAAAGAGAAACCCAAAACAAACACCCTCAATCCCTTATTCAATAATAAAGCAACTAAAATAAAGCAAATTATCATTAAAATATTTAAAAATAATTATAGATATTCTGATTAAAATTTAAGAATTTTTACGTAAAATATTTTAAAAGCTCAAAAAAGGCCACCAGCTGGATGATTTAAAAACAAAAACCAATATAGCATGTGCACATGCATGTGCACACACACACACACACACACACACACACACACACACACACAATCAATATAAAACAATAAAGCCCAACTATTAAACTTTGATTCAAAATAGAGATGTGAATGGTTAAGAGCACCCTTACAGGATGGTGCTTACCACTTACAATCAACCAGCAGGCTCCTCCAGCTCTGTGGGGCCTGATATGCCACTTGCAGAGAGATGCTTCAACCTGGATGGATCAATTCCCACCCCTTTCAGGGCTGCTGGAGCTGTCACTGCCTGTCTACCACGTGACTTGTGGCTCTGACCCCAGCAAGGGCTCCTGGAAGAGCAACCACCCACAATGCGGCTCAAGGCTCTAGCCCTGGAGAATGGCTAAAGTTAGGGCCAGGGCCGAGTAGTGGCTGACATGCTGCTCCTGGGGTGGGCAGCAGCTCACCATATGACCCTGCCCCAGAGCAGCTAAGCAGCCACCACACGGCTCTTCTGAGCAGGTGAGTGGGTGGTACGTTTTTGGTTCATACCTGTGCAGGTGCACACCATAGAGGGAACCCTACTGCCTGCTACCCTGCTGATTTTAGCACACTAGTTCAAGCAGAGCTAGTCTGTGTCTCTTTACCCAAACAGGGAAGCTCCCTCCCATCGGCAGTGTAGATGCACCCAAAGTTTGGAGCAGCCACATGTCACCGTGCTCAGAGTGACCCACACTGAGCTCACGTTGGTCTCTTTTTCTTCTCTCCCCAGACCACCAGGAGCTGTGTGAGAGGCTGGGTAAGATCATCCACCTCCCCAATAGAGCCCCTGGGCAGAGGCCCCCAGCCACACAGGGTGTTGAGCAGAGACAGAAGCACAAACAGTGCAAGGCAGGGCTGAGTGAACAGGTTGGGTGAAATCAGTCACATTAGAATCACGCTAGTCCCTATGGAGCACTGTGAACCATATGCATAACACACACGGTTACCTGCTCTCTGTCTATGGGTATGTCTAGACTACTGAGTTTTGTCGACAAAAGTGGACTTTTGTCGACAAAACTATACCTGCGTCTACACTACTGCTGAGTTCTGTCGACATAATGTCGACAGAACTCAGCAGTTTTGTCAATGCTGGTAAACCTCATTTTACGAGGCATAACACCTTTTGTCGACAGAGTTCTGTCGACAGGTGTTATTGCCTGTAGGGTTGCGTCTAGACTACACGGTTTTGTCGACAAAGCAGTTTGCTTTGTCGACAGAACTGAATGTGTCTAGACGCTCTTTGTCGACAGAAGTTTTGTCGACAGTATCTGTCAACAAAACTTCTGTCGACAAAACCCTGTAGTCTAGACGTACCCTATGTTGACTGCACATGGACAAATGTCACCTTGTCTTTGACCATTCAGTGTCAATTGCAATGCACTGCTGCAGTATGACAGAAACAGCCACTTTCTCTAGCTATTGGGCTCATCTAGACTGCATTCCTCCCTCAAAGAGGAATGCAAATGAAGCAGATTGAAAATTCAAATGAAGCACATATTTACAAATCTCGCACTTCCTTTGCATAATCACGTCCATGCAGTTTTTCAAAAAAGGGTTTTTCAGAAAAAAAAAACTCCTGCAGTCTGGGCGGGGTTCTTTTTTTTAGGGTGGAGGACGGGAAATACCTTTTTCAAAAGAACCCATACTCTTGAAAAAATGAGGAGCTCTTCTCTGGGCGATTCCAGTGTAAATCCAAATTCACTCCCGCGAAGTTACTGTGGCTTTACAGCAGCATCGCTGAGAGCAACATTTGCTCCCATCCCTCATACAATCAGACTGTACAAAGGCATCCCTGTCAATGCAATTAGCTGAGATCTCTGGTTTCTGGGTGGAGGGCCTGTCTCCTGCTTCACACAGCTGAGACATTTCTCCTTCAGCAGTGAGGGCCCATGAACCATGTAGAAAGTACCCAAAACTGAGCCCTCTGCCTAAATGACAGGGACTAACACTGTCTCTTTCCATTTCAGACAAATCCGTCACAGAGTTAGGTAAGAGGACGTGTTTTCATGTCACATTTCATATCATTGGGTTCCTTTCTATTTGCCAGTTCCCCTTCTCCCTACACAATATCTTCTGTCAAAGCGGGTTCCTTCGTTTGCCCAAGTTCTTGAGCATGTTTGTTCCTCTTCTGTTGCAGAGTTCAGGCAGGCTCGGAGCTACCTGGGTGAGTGGGGCTGGAAGAGGCTGAGCAGATGCCATGCTGGGGTTAATGGTGCCACAAAGTGGGGAAGAGTCACCAGGCCCTGCACCCCCCTCTGCAGCCAGATGTAACTCTCATCCAGCAAGTAGCAATGAAGGTTTATTCACTGACAGGAACACAGGGTAGCATGGGATCACTGTTACAGGAACCAGGAGCAGTCAGTACAATCTACCTTGGAGATAAAGGGGCCCAGAGCCAGGAGTCTGGGCCCCTGACCAGCCCCCCAAGCCAGCTGGACTTCTTTCTCTCTAAGCCAGCCAAAAACCTAACTCACACACCCAGCAACTCCTCACCCAGCCCTCTAGGCAGCCCTGCCTCCTGCTTTGTCCTGCTTCACCGCCCAGATGTTATCTGACTATCACTGGTGCAAAGCCCAGCTCTCCCAGGAGGCAGGGTGGGGAGCCTCTTAGGTCCCATCTAGGTTGCTTCACCATGTAATTGTTCCACCCATCTATGGTCACTGTCAGCAGGGACGAAAAGCCCACTGGTCAAATCAGTAATGTAGTTGAGGCACTCTTGCCCCCTCCCCTTTTGGGGGGGTCAATGAATTAGGCATGTTCCACCACTAGCCCAGTGGGGAATACAATTGAAACACGCTCAAGGGGTACGTCTAAACTACATGCCTCCGTCAACGGAGGCATGTAGATTAGCCAGATCGGCAGAGGGAAATGAAGCCGCGATTAAAATAATCGCGGCTTCATTTAAATTTAAATGGCTGCCCCGCTCTGCCGATCAGCTGTTTGTCGGCAGATCGGGGCAGTCTGGACGCGACGCGCCGACAAAGAAGCCTTTCTTGATCGGCACAGGTATGCCTCGTGAAACCAGGTTTACCTGTGCCGATCAAGAAAGGCTTCTTTGTCGGCGCGTCACGTCCAGACTGCCCTGATCTGCCGACAAACAGCTGATCGGCAGAGCGGGGCAGCCATTTAAATTTAAATGAAGCCGCGATTATTTTAATCGCGGCTTCATTTCCCTCTGCCGATCTGGCTAATCTACATGCCTCCGTCGACGGAGGCATGTAGTC
The DNA here is from genome assembly GCF_052426305.1 of Pelodiscus sinensis. Taxonomy (NCBI): domain Eukaryota; kingdom Metazoa; phylum Chordata; order Testudines; family Trionychidae; genus Pelodiscus; species Pelodiscus sinensis. The sequence continues at coordinate 28,215,329 of NC_143069.1, read as the reverse complement.
TAGACACACCCAAGGGGGCCTCCAGCTTCCCACTCTGGGCTACTTCATACCCTGTCCACCAGACGGCGTCTTTCCCACCTGTGTGCTCTGGGCTAGTTGCTCCGCCCACTGCAGTAGTTGCTGCTCCTGGGCTCTGTGCTGGACAGGGACACCCCATGAGGCAGGCGGAGAAGGGCAGGAGCTGGGTGCAGAATCATGGGGCTGATGGTCCCCAAACACACTGCCCTGAGCTGTAACCCTCACTCCCCAGGCAGCTCTCTCACATGACATCCCTGTTAGTTCTGCTGTCCCTCAACTCCATCTCCCACTGGCCCTTCAGTGATGATCCATCCCCACCCCATCATCTGCCCTGACAGCCCCACTCAGCCCTCCCCCCGCAGTCTGTAGGGTCTTCACCCTCCATGGCCTCCTTAGGATTCCTGGCACCTTTCAGGGACAGATACTGAACAGGGGGAGTGAGAGGATACAAGAAGCCCAAGGCCCCTCTCTAGCCCCTCCCATCTCCTCACCAGCTCCGAGCCAGGCTCAGTCACAGCCCTGTAGCTCCCTGGAACCTAAGGCCAGATCAAGGGAGCTGGATGTGGTTCCAGTCCCACTGTCCCCTTAGTGCCTAACACTGAAGTCTGGCCCTTAGCTCCTTCCCTGATCTGCCCCTCACCCGTCAGCCCAGCTCGCTGTCTTCTTAGTGCCTCAGCTTGCCCCTCACCCCTTGCTCACAGCACTGGGCATCTCCCACTAAGCCCCGAGCCATTTACACAGAATTGTCCTGCCAAAGCAAAGGCCTGAGCGCCACCCTGCCCCCCCATCCTGAGCTGAGATTTTGCCTTCTCCATCCCCCAAGGAATCAGCCCCTGGGGTCACAGCCCTGCAGAGCAGGTGATTCGAGAGCAGGTGGACACGGGGCTGTGTCTAGAGTGAGACACACAGATCCAAATTCATCCCTTTTCCAGTTCCCCTGAGCCACTGGAGGGATGGAAATACTCCCTTCTAACTGTGAGGATTGAACACTGCAGTAGAGAAACCCATTTCCTCCTCCCCACATCACAGTGGGATAGAGACCAGGGCTGGTGCTGAGGGGCACAGGGAATGTGCATAGCAGAGTGGCTGGATGAGCTGAGCTCTCCCCTTCACTCTGGCTGTCCTGGGTGGTGTCAGTCTCCTGTGGGACTGTGGCTGACCTGTGATAATGGGATTACTCTGCTCTCTCCCCCCAGTTCCTGTCACTCTGGATCCAAGTTACAAACATCCTGATCTCAGTTTGGCTGCAGATGGCAGAACAGTGCAGCACAAGCCACTTCACCCAGGGCCATCTGACCCTTCTGGAGCCCTGATCGCTGTGGGAAAGGAGGAGTTTGTAGCCAGCAGTGATCATGGTGGGCTGAGCGGGGTTTGCAGGTGGTACTGGGAGGTGGAGGTGGGGGACAGCCTGGACTGGGAGCTGGGGGTGTTGAGTGAGTCTGTGAGGAGCAGACTGAGACACAAGGGGCTGGAGAGAGTCCCCAAGGAGGGGTGCTGGTCTATGGGCAGATCAGGGGGGCGGTATCACCCCAGTGAGGCCAACACTGTGATCCAGAACTTAGATGTGAAGCTGACAGTGGTTGGGGTGTTTCTGGATCTAAAAGTGTGGAGTCTCTTGTTTTACTGTGTCAATTCCATGAGCCTGATCCTGGAGATTCCTGTGGAAGGTTCTGAGAGATTGTTCCTGTTCCTCAGCCCTGGTCACACTGCAGGACAGGACCAGGGGAACCCCCTCAGCATCTGCCCCCCCAGTGACTGGGATTTTCCCCAGAAATTAAGTTATTGGGCGGAGAGCTCCAACAATCTCATGCCTCCAACTCAGGGTTGCTGCAACAGAAGAAACATCCAGAGGCTGTGAACATCATATTGTTCCTGCAGACTGGGAAGAGCAAGTAAACATCACATGGTCATCTGTGATCAAAACATCTAAAAAGCACTCCTTGTTTGGGAAGTAGACAAAGAGAGAGGGGGGGGGAAATGCTAAACCCTGAGGTCTGAAAGCCCAGGAACAAAAGCCCCACCTGCCAAAAGCCCTCCAGGAGAGTGAAGAGAACCAAAAAGAGAGAAATTCTCAGAACCTGAATCTTTAAAACTGATGCTCTTGTTCTGCAGGCTTCAGGGCCAAGACATTTTATTAAAGCTAATGTTAAAAATATGTATAATACGGGATGTAAGCAAGGTCTGAATGAAAGATTCCATTACAGCCAGCTGAAATCTGGGGCTATGTCTACACTATAGCCTTTTCCACAAAAACATATGCAAATGAGGCAAAGTGTGGAATATTGCTGTGACTCATTTGCATAATTAATGAGGCTCCGTTTTAGTGCAAGAGGCTTTTGCATGAGAGCTGTTCTTCTGCATTTTTTTTCAGGAAGAACACTCTTGCGAAAAAGCCGTTGTGCAAAAATGGAGCCTCATTAATTATGCAAATGAGATCTGGCGATATTCCACACCACCTCATTTGCATACATTTTTGCAAAAAAGGCTATAGTGTAGAAATAGCCTGGGCATGTCTAAGCAAATACGGTTTGCCCTGGTTTTGCTTAGATGTATTAGGTCACTGGTCACCAACAATAGATCAGGTTTGGCCAAGAGGCTGTACATCTCCTGCCCTTTGCCTTGGAGCTGCCACCCCCTGCCAGGATCCTCCAGCTTGCTGGGCAGTGCAGGGCCGGGAAAGAAGGGGGCACATATCAGGGTCCCTGCTACCACCCTGTATTCTATCTTCACAGGACAGAGAAGAGGGCACAATAAGGCTTGGGATGGAGTTTGCTGGCTGCTTTTGAGTGGTGCAGGGCCAGGGCAGGGGTGAGCCTGCCCTAGCCGCACTGCACCATCACCCAGGAGCAAAGACGGCCCAAGCTACGGGCTGACCGGGCAATAGCCCAGGGCACCCAATTGTAAGAGGCACTGTGCGCTGCTGACGGGCTGGGTGGGGGTGGGGTCATGCATGCGCCGTGGAGCCATCGGAGATGCCCAGGAGCCATCTGAGATAAGCCATTTCCTGCTGGAGCCCGCTCCAAACCCCTGCCCCAGTCATGGACCACCTTATACTGAAGCTCCTGCCCTATCCCTGAGCCCCCTGGACCCAAACTTTCTCCCAGAGCCGGCATTCTGAACTCCCTCCTGCATCCCAATTCTCTGCTCCAGGCTTATCTCAGAGTTCCGCAACCACTCCAAATCCTTTAGCCCAAGGCCAGATCCTGTGTCCCAACTCTCTGCCCCTGCCTGGTGAAAAGGAAGGAGAATAGGGGAAGGAGGGAGGACAGAGTGAACAGAGGCAGGACCTAGAAGAAGAGGCATGAAAGAGGTGGGGCAAGGGTATTTAGGTCTGAGTTAGATCCTGGATTGCATTTAAATTCAAAAAGTGATCTTATGCGTAAAAAGGTTGGAGACCCTTTGTTAGGTATTCAGCTGATGGAATACCATTTTGCTCATTGTAATCAACTTGGCTGGTGTTGGGTCACAAATTGTGTTAACACTAATTTCAATGTCTGTAATTATTGTGGGAATCTAAAAGAAGAAAGTCTACGCTTAACCTGGCACAAAGGGGAGAGACTTTGTCAATGTAAATAAACTTGGATAGACAAAAGGCTTCTCTTCCAGAGCCCTGTGAGAATAAGCTGGGGAGGGTAGGACTCTGTGTCTAGGTCTACACCAGGGCTATGCAACATGCGGCCCGCAGCCCATTTGTTTGCGGCCCATAGGTGGGAGCCAAAATAAAAAAATAGTCAGTATAATGGTCTTCCATTGATAGGCATTTTTGTAGTTAGATTCCTGGACTGTCGTTGCTCATTAAAAGTGCTGTCATATGGATGGAAATTGGGTAAATGTGGCATTTTCTAAATATCAGCAGAACTGATTTAAATGGGGCCTGTGTGTTGTGTAGTTTTGCCTTAATCTTTGTATTTATTCCCGTCAGTGTGAAAGAAGCTATTTGCACATATATTTGTATGTGTATGCAAGCACACTTAAGTTGCAGCCCTCGGCATGCATTGTGAGTATCATTGTGGCTCCTGGGCTTCCAAAGTTGAGTAGCTCTGGTCTACTTCTGATTGCTTTTCTGGAAGAGGCTTTTCCTTCATTTGGTCCCATCTAGATGAGAAATACACGTCTCCTCGAAAGAGGAAAAAAGGGCTCCCTGAATGAGTGCATTTGCTTTTCCACAAAAAAAGCAGAAGAGCAAACGTGTTCCCTGGATACAGAACAGTCTAGACATACCCTTAGTCATCAGGTAACCTGTCCTCTGGTTCAACCTCTTTCAATGATAGAGCTAAAGAAAGGCTCCAGAACAAGACTCTTCTATTATTTAAACTTATTCCAATGAATACTGCAGTTTGGGGACTGTGCTTTGGGCCCAGAGCCAAATCCACCACAAGCCAGCAGAGGTGTAATGAGGGGCCTGCAGAATAGCCAGCAAGGTGGTGCCAGAAAGCAGTGAGTAGATGGGTAGTGAGTGATGTCTGTGTCTGCGCCTCTGAACTGTGGGTCTGCCCTGACCAAGGGCAGCGACTGGCAGAGGGGAACAGAGAAGGGCTGAGCACGTGAAAGAAACACTTCCATTGCTGGACTTAAGAACCTGAGAGGAAAAGGACATTGCCCAGACTACCTGGGGTCTCACTGTTACCCATGGCTTTGGTTATGAACCCTGTGTGTGGTGTTTTCCCAAATTAATGCCACATTACTTTTTTCCACTTTCATTAAAAGTTTAATTAGAAGTTTCTTTTCTACACTCAGACTCTCTGGTTACATCTTCTTGTGCAAGAACTCTTTTGCGGAATAGTTCTTGTGAGAGAAATCTTCCACAAGAGCGTGTCCACACTGCCATGTGCTTTTGCACAAGAGCATCCATGGCAGTGTAGACGCTCTCTTGCGCAAGAAAGCTCTGATTGCCATTTTAACCATAGGGGCTTCTTGCGCAAGAAATTCATGTTGCCTGTCTACACAGCCCTCTTCTGGAAGAGCTCTTGTGCAAGAGAGCTTATTCCTCGTGGGGAGAGGAATAACTCTTCCAGAAGAAGCCCTGTTTTACAATGCTATACTGTAAATTTACTTGCACGTGCAGTGTACACAGCAGGCAAGATTTTGCACAAGAACAACTGTTCTTGTGCAAGAAGCTGCCAGTGTAGACATAGCCTCTGTGTGTGTGTAGAGAGCACTGCCTTTCAGAGGTGCACAGGGGTGTTATGTGAATTTTTCAGGTAACTGGGTGGGGACTTGAGCCAGTTCTATGTTAGATGGATTAAGAGGAACCTCTAGATATTGAACCCAGTGCTGGCTGTTGCTGGTGCTACCTGGCAGATGGGTTACACACAGTTTAAGAAAAAAGCCTTCTGTATATCTGTGAAAGGCAGTAACATAAAGATCTTGCTCCCCAACTAGAGGCAGGGGGATCAAACAGAGCAGGAGTAGCCACATTTGGAAACATGCCCTGAACAGTAAGGGCAAAAGGAACATCAAAACCACCAGGTCTGACACAACCTTCCATTGAATCCCTCCTCTGTGGCAGAGGGAATAACTTAGGCTATGTTTACACTGTGGGGGTTTACTGGGATACCAGGCTATATTTATGCTGCAGTGTCCAGGGAATGCATTTGCCAATTCAATTACAGTGTGCACACAGGCCAGGCTCTCGGACCCCAGCGAGGCCTCTGACGCCACCCTGAGTCCAGATGTGAGCAATGCAGTGGCTAACATTAACAATGTAACCTATGGAGGAGTGAGAGGGCGCAGTGAGCTCACCCGGTATGTCAGGATGGAGGCGTGGAAGGGCAGTGAGAAATTTATGGGGGAGGCGAAAGTCAAAGTAGTTGGGTGCAGTAGCTGGCGAGACACTGGCTCTGACATCACAATAGTCAAGGGACACCTCGTGAAAACGGAGGACATGGTGCCCGGGGACAGTATAACAATAGTGGCCTTGTCTGAGTATTCGGTGAGCCTGCCTGTAGCTAGAGTCCATCTCGAGTGGGGGGACTTCAGGGGGCAGGTGTTGGTGGCTTGATTCCAGCGGATGTCTTGGTGGGGAACGACATAGCGCATATGCCTAGCCAGGTTAATGTGGTGACCAGGTCACAGAAGGAATATGGGGGTGAAACCGACGCCCCGGCAGGTAGAAGCGGGGTGGAGGGAGATCAGGCCCAGAGTGTGACCCAGGTGGGGGAGGTTGAGAGGGCATCCGAGGGTGTGGACACATCTCTAGCGCTGAGGGGCACACAGCAGGAGTTCCGGGAGGCCCAGCAGAGCGATGAGTCACTGGAGAGAGCCAGGAAGGAGGCACAGAACCAGGCCCCTGCTACTGAAGAGAGAGGCAGGTTTCTCATACAAGAGGGGCTGCTATACAGGGAGCCCCCACTGGGAAAGAAGGGTTCCCAGGCAGCGACGCGCAGGCAGCTGGTGGTGCCTGAGGCGTACAGGGAGGAATTGTTGAGGGTGGCCCATGACGGTCTGTTCGCAGGGCATCTGGGCGTGGGCAAGACTTGTGACAGGCTGGAGCAGAACTTCTATTGGCCGCGCATGTTCAGGTCGGTGAGAGAATATTGCCGAAGCTGTAAGTTGTGCCAGAAGCGGAAGGAATCCAGGGGGCCCCGCAAGGAGCCCCTGCAGCCTCTGCCCATTATTGGGGAGGCCTTTGCCCGAGTGTCAGTGGATATTGTGGGCCCATTCCTGAGGCCCTCCAGAAATGGAAAAAAATACATCCTGGTGGTGATAGACTTTGCTACGAGGTACCCGGAGGCCGTGGCTCTGTCCAACGTGGAGGCAGAGACGGTGGCAACAGCCTTGTTCACTGTGTTCAGCAGGGTGGGCTTCCCCAAGGAAATCCTTTCTGACCGTGGGTCGAACTTCATGTCCGTGGTGTTCAGGCAGTTGTGGGAATTGTGCGGGGTCAGGCACCTGAAGGCTACCCCCTACCATCCACAGACGAACGGGCTAGTAGAGAGGTTCAATGGGACTCTGAAGTCCATGCTGAAGATGTATGTGGACAGGCGCCAGAACAACTAGGATTTGCTGCTGACTTACCTGTTGTATGCCTACAGGAGTGTGGCTCCATGGGGCTTGCTCCCTTCAAGCTGCTCTATGGGAGGCAGGTCCGGGGGCCTCTGGACTTGATTCGAGATGCCTGGGAGGGCAATGTAGAAGTGGCAGGGCAGCCAGTGACTGAGTATGTGATTCAGTTCAAGGACAGGCTGAAGGAGATGATGGAGTTAGTTCGGGAAAACTTGAGTGACAGCCAAGGGGCCCAGAAGGCCTGGTATGACAGAGATGCTGTGGAGAGGGCATTTGAGATAGGGGACTTGGTATTGGTGCTGGACCCGGTGAGGAGGAATAAGATGCAGGACTTTTGGAACAGGCCCTATGAGGTAGTGGAGAGGGTGAACGAAGTGACCTATGATGTGAGGAAGGCCCTGGCTGGGGCAGGGTGCAGATGGTGCACGTGAACAGGATGAAGGCATACCTGGAGAGGGAGGTGAATGTGAACATGATCTGTTGTGCTGAGGAGGAGGCCATGTCTGTCCCTTTGGTGGATATGGTGGCTGAGAGTCAGGAAGAGACACCCCTTGAGAGCACAGAGATGGGGGAGGGCTTGACCTTCCTGCAGAGGGAGGAGTTGCTGGCACTGCTGAAGCATCACCGGCGAATGTTCTCCAACAGGCCGGGGCTCACGGACAGGATATCACATTCTATCCACACAACAGGGCCCCGTCCAGCACCCAGCAGAGGCTATATGGCCAAGGGGGAGATGCAGAGGCAGATTCAGGAGGAGGTGGAGAGCATGCTGGCCATGGGCGTAATCACCAGATCCCGGAGCCCCTGGGCATCCCCTATTTTGATGGTGCCTAAAAGGGACAGGACCATGAGGTTCTGTGTAGATGACAGGAAGTTAAATGCTGTTACGCAGCCTGACCCCTTCCCCACCCCCAGAATAGAGGATCTGTTAGACACGCTGGGGGGGGCAAGGTTTATAAGTACTCTGGACCTGACTAGGGGGTACTGGCAGATCCCCCTGGATGCAGATTCACAGGAAAAATCTGCATTCATAGTGGAGTCTGGCCTGTATGAATTCAAGGTGCTGCCCTTCGGCATGTGGAATTCCAGGGCCACCTTCATGAGGCTGATCAATGAGATCCTGCAAGGGCTGGGGGGTTTCGCCATGGCCTAAATTGATGACCTGGCCATTTTCAGTGACTCCTGGAGGGATCACCTCAATCACATAGGGGTGGTGCTGTGGCGACTCGTGGAGACCAACCTGACTGTCAGGGTGTCCAAATGCAGGATGGGGGCCGCAGAGGTGACCTATCTGGGGCACATGGTGGGCAGTGGGGCGGAGCGCTCCGAGCCCCTGAAGGTGGAGGCCATTAAGAATTGGCTGGTTCCCCAAACAAAGAAGCAGGTCCAGGCGTTTGTGGGCCTGGCCAACTACTACAGGAGGTTTGTGAAGGGGTTCAGTGAGGTTGTAGCCCCGATCACGGACCTCACCAAGAAGGAGAGGCCGGACCGGGTGGTGTGGTCAGCGGCCTGCGAGGAGGTGTTCCAGAGCATAAAGAATGCCTTGGCCCAGGAACCCATGCTGGCCAGCCCGAATTTCAACAAGCCCTTTTGGTTGTGCACCGATGCCTCTAACATTGGGTTGGGGGCGGTGCTGATGCAGGATAGGGCGGGGGACAGGAGACACCTTGTGGCGTACCTCAGCAAAAAGCTGTCCCCCGCGGAGCAGAATTACGCTACGATTGAGAAGGAGTGTTATGCCATCGTGTGGGCTGTCAAGCAGCTCAAACCCTACCTGTACAGCAGGAGGTTCACTGTGCTGAGTGACCACGCCCCACTGATTTGGCTGCACAAGGCCAAGGGAACCAACTCCAGGTTGCTGCGCTGGAGCCTGGCCCTGCAGGAATACGACATGGATATAGTCCACATAAGGGGGAAGGGGAATATTGTGGCAGACGCCTTGTCCAGGGCGGGGGAACCCGTGTGATGCCCTCAGTGATGTTACTAGCATCACCTCCTGCATCAATTTTGCATTGGGAGTGTCATGTTACCGAATTTGAGGGAAGCAGCCAGACCACTGCTGCACCCCTGGGTGGGGGTGTTGGCCCCAAAAATGGTATAAAAGGGGGCCATGTGAGGTGTTGAATAGAAGCTTACTGTCTGCTAATCCTATGTAAGCTGTTCATGTGATTGTATGATGCCTGTGTGTGAAATTATAAGCATGTACTTATATGGATACTGAATATTTCCCTGCATGTGGTTGAGCATTGGGCAGAGCCTGGCCTATGGACATGCTAATTAGCGAGGCCCTGTGGGACAATGGCACTCAATGGGCCAAGGACACACCTAAAGAATGAGGGCTGACACCCGAGGGCTGCCAGCAGGGAACACAGGGATAGGCCACTGGCCAGCTGACCTGCTGCAGCCAAGAAGAGACCAGGAAGGATGTATAAAGAGTCCATGTAGTCGACTCTATCTTGGTACTCAGTTCAGCTCTTCATCCCAGAGGCAGCAGTGCAGGGATCGAAGAGCCAGAAAGAACTGTGGACCCATCCTGATTCTAGGATGTACAACAAGGACTCTTAAGCTAGCAGCTGTAACATCTCTGCTAGAGCCTGCATCGAGAATTGGGAGATTCGATGCATGTAACGTATGATACTTTAGCAGCCTCACTCTCATGCTTTTCTTTCTTGTGGTAATAAACCTTTAGATGTTAGATTCTAAAGGATTGGCTCAGCGTGATTTGTGGGTAAGATCCAGAGGGTAAATTGACCAGGGATCTGTGGCTGGTTTCTTGGAACCGGACAGAACTCGTTCGGGGTAGGTGAGATTGGGTTATAAGACCCCCCCACCTGTGTATGAGGCCCGGGGCCATCTGGGGCACGGGTATTGCTGGGGTGTCGGAGGGGTTTTGCTCGTGAGGTTTCAGGCAGGCTGCTGAAGCACTCTGTGGGACTGGTTTGTGGCCTGTTTGGAGAGGTCACCAGTCTGGGGGCTGTAAGGAGCCCCAAAGTTGAGCAATTTGCCCTGAGCAGACGCCCTCAGCTGTGCCCAGACATGGCCCGGTCTGTCACACCCTGCACCTGGCACGGCACAAGCCAGACACCCGCTGTCACCCAACCTTCCGCCTCTTCCCAGGACCAGGCTGGCGGCTCACAGCAGCCTGCCTGGGGCCACAAGAGGTGGGCGCCTGCCTAGTATAGTGCAGAGATCATGGACCTCATCGAGGTTTGGGGGGAGGCCTCCAAAGTCCACGACCTCCGCACTAGGCACAGGAATGCGACCGTCTAGGGCAGGATAGCTGCCAGCCTGGCCACCAAAAGCCACATGCGAACCCAGGAGCAGGTTTGCATGAAAATCAAGTTGGTCCAGTGACACCCCGACCCTGAGCCCTGAGCTTAGAACATAAGAACATAAGAATGGCCGTACTGGGTCAGACCAAAGGTCCTTTTAGCCCAATAGCCTGTCTGCCGACAGTGGCCAGCACCAGGTACCCCGGAGGGGATGGACCGAAGACAATGACCAAGAGATTTGTCTTGTGCCATCCATCTCCAGCCTTCCACAAACAGAGGCCAGGGACGCCATTCCTACCCCCTGGCTAATAGCACTCCATGGACCCAACCTCCATGAATTTATCTAACTTCTCTTTAAACTATGTTATAGTCCCAGCCTTCACAGCCTCCTGCAGCAAGGAGTTCTACAGGTTGACTATGTGATGCGTGAAGAAGAACTTTGGCTTATAAGTTTTAAACCTGCTGTCCATTCATTTCATTTGGTGTCCTCTAGTCCTTCTATTATGGGAACTAGTGAAGAACTTTTCTTTCTTCACTCTCCACATCACTCATGCTTTTATAGAACTCTATCATATCCCCCCTCAGTCTTTTCTAAGCTGAAAAGTCCCAGTCTCTTTAGCCTCTCTTCATATGGGACCTGTTCCAAACCTCTAATCATCATAGTTGCCCTTTTTTGAACCCTTTCCAAGGCCAAAATTTCTTTTTTGAGGTGAAGAGACCACATCTGTACACAGTATTGAAGATATGACATACCATAGTTTGATACTTCCCCGCCTCCTCCTTCCCCTGGCTTCTTCCTTCCAGCTCCCTCCTCCCAGGTTTCCCCCTCCCCTCTCCCACCCTCTCTCTTCCCCTCTCCCATCTCCTTTTCACAGTCTCCCCAGAGGTTAATCTTCTCCCCCCCACCCCAGTTTTGTTAAATAAAGAGAGTTTCTATTTTTGAACACACGTGTCCCTTATTTTTTACATCAGGAAGGGGGGCTAGGGAGGGGTAAGTGGAAGGAGGTGAGGGAGGAATGGGCTACGAGCCCCCTATGGGGAGGACTTGGGTGGCTCTGTGGTCTCCTTGGGGTGGAAGCTCTCTTGCAGGGCCTCCTGGATCCTGACAGCCCCCCGATTGACCCCCCCGGATGGCAGCCTGTGGGAAGTGCAGCTGGGCTGATGGCCGAGTGCTGTGATGTGCTGAGTGAGGGCACTCAGGGCACTCCAAGCCAGGACTGCTTTGCTGTTCCTCATTGAGGTAGACAAGCAAGCAGGGAACCCTGAGAACTGTCTGTCCGGGGTGGGGGTCGGGTCCCTTTAAGCACAGCCCTTGGCTAGCCTGAGGCAGCAGCTCCACACTCTAAGTCCTAACCTGCTGGCCTGCTGGCACTGCTTCCGGCCAGCCTTAACTTCAGTTCAGGGTCCACTCAGTGTGGACATGCTAGCTCAAATTAGCAAAATGCTAATTTGAATTAGTTTTTAGGTCTAGATGCACTAATTCGAATTAGCTTAATTCAAATTAGTGCTGTAGTGTAGACATACCCAGGGAGAGTGGAAGGGGAGCCCTTGAAGTCAGAGGCCTCTGGCTAAAGGCAGTGGGAGCTAAAGGACTCAGCTCCTTTCTCTAGCCAAACCCACCAGGGCAGTGCATAGAACAGGAAAGTGCCCCACAATAGTGGGACCATCCCCCCAGTTTACACAGGCTCTAGCTCAGACAGAAGTTAGCAGCTCAGAGCAGGGATCCCTGGGGGAGTCTCTCTGGCCAGGCCTGGACAGACACTCTGACTAGATGGGCCCATTGGTCCCTTCTGGCCTTTACATGTACGACCATGAACATAAACTGCTAATTGTGTCTGGGAGACGCCTCCAGCTATCACAACTCTCAACATCTTCACACAGCCGGGCTATGACTGAACCCCTTTTAGAAGTTACAGTTACTTCCCTCTCCCCACACCCAAATGAGCCATCCCACCACTCACCCTCCTTTGGGCTGTGTGCGTTCTCCTGGCAGGGCTGCGTGCAGTACCAGCAAGTGCCACAGGCATTATGCACTTTGCAGGATTCAGCTCACAGTACAAAGAGGAGGTGGGTAGGAGGACAAGGTTTTCAGCACTGTGGAGTCTGAGGAGTACACCATACACTCAGAACAGCCTATTCTCATTAGAACAGGTATGTTCAGGTGCTGCATGTTCTGATCATCTAGGTATCACTCATTGCACCTGGTTTGAAGGTCTTTTGTTTTTTCTGATCAGTCCAGCTGCCGCTAGGAAGTCCATTCAGGTTGCCCCATGGAGCTTGCATTGAAGGCACTCGGGGAGTGGCTACTTGGGGAGCAGTGATTTGCTGCTGCTGCAGAGCCCAGGAGACATCCCCTCCATTTCTCAGGGCTTCTGGCAAGGAGGCTGCGGCATTGGTTTTCAGAGTCTTTAAGGGAAGATGGGCCTTCCTGCTTGGTAGGGATTGAGAAAAGAGACCCCATGGGATTTGCTGTTCTGTAAGCACTAGCTATGTTAATTTCTTAAAGTCATGTATCAGAGAAAAGCATTTCCAATAAAATATGCTACTGTCATTCATGTAGTTCATTCTTCACACCTTTTACTATATTTTCCCCAGGCAATGCCGGGTATTTATGCAAATAATTATCTAATCTAATCCAGGCTCTGTGCAATTGATTTCTTTCAAGTCACTGTTTACGCACTAGCCTAGAGAGGAGCCCTGGTCTTTTCTTAGCTTTTTGCAGCCATCTCTTTGCTCCGTTCAGTTGCCATGTGGTGAGGCAGCTGCAGGGTCTGTGCAGCAGGGGAACTCGCTCTGTGGCTGCTCTTCCTTCCTGTATCAGCTGTGTTTGCAGCTCTGGCTGGGATGGGATCTGGAGCAGTCAAATCCCACCGTGGGCTGCTCCAGATCCCACCAGCTGATTTTTTTTAATGGAACACTTTCAAATTTTCATGACTTTTGGGGAAAGGTTTCACAGTTTGCATTTCCTCTTGCTTCCTTGTTTCCACTTTCCCACCAAGAAAAGGGAAAAACTGGAGAAAATATGAAAAAAACGATTGGGAGCCAATTGTGAAACGTGTTTACCCTCTTTCAGGCTGCTGTCTTCTGGGCGCTGTGTCTATCAGGTAGGGTCACACTGTGCTCCACTGACCATCCACTGTTCATCTTAACTCCCACAGCCATCCCCAAATATCTGTGCCCTCCACCTTGTACCTCCCCTGTCCAGTGCTGTGCAGAGCTGACTGCAGCCCAGGGGTGAAATGTGCCCACCCACCATCTCAGGGCAATCCGCTTCTGCACCATTTACTATGGAAAACTGCTTCCAAAACTCCTCTTCCTTGTACACCTGACAAATTTCCCTTGAGCCTGCCCTCGGCTGTTTGGTTTCCTGCACAGGTGTTAATGTCTGTTTGCCAGGGGTCCCACACAAGGCCCAGACTTCATGTAAGTTCCCTGTAAGTCCAGAGGAATTTTCCCCTGGTGGAGCTGGGTCCTTCTCACCAGGGACTGGAAACCAGGGTGAAGGCAAAATCCCAGCCCCCCAGTCGTCCTGCAACCTTTCACCCTGGCCCAGCTGTGCCTCTAGCCGGGGGCTGTCTCAGTCCCTAGGTAGATATGGGCAGCTTGCATTTCCTCAGTGATACGTTTAGATGCAAACAAGCAAACCAGGCCCCGTCGGTTCTCAATCTTCCAGCCCTAAATAGAGACGCTGCGGTCGGGGCAGGGAAGGGGGGCGATGCAGGACAGGAAACAAGGAGCAGTGACCAATATGAGATTGAGGAGCGGACAGAGCAGGTCAGAGAGAGGCTGCAGCGTTTCTGCTGCCTGAGCCCTTCAGACCCCTGGGGGCCTGGGAGCAAGGAGAGGAGCTGGCTGGAGCATCCAACCCTGGGCAGCAGACGGGGTAGACCAGAGTGATTACGGATTGTCCCAACCTGACTTTGTCAGGCACAGTTGCAGCTGGGCTTTTTTAACCTGATCATCCCCCTTCCCCGCCCCCCACCGTCTCAATGCTCCTGTCTCTGTGTTTCCTGCTTCTCGGTGAGTACATGGGAATCCTGGGCTAACTCATAGCAGGTTGGGAGGAAACAGAGAAAACCCTGTCCCCGACTGTCAGCAAAGCCTCTTTAGTGTGAGAGAAATGGAAATCAGTATGGGTATGTCTACACTACCACCCTAGTTCGGTTAATGTAGGCAACCGGAGTGGAACGAGGTGTACAGGTAGTTCGGAAAAGGAAGCCTAATCCGAACTACCTAGTTCGTGCCGCGTGTAGCCGCGGGCACGGAGTCCGCACTAGCGGACATTTAAAAATGGCGGCGCCCGGCAACATGCAAATGAAGCCCGGGAAATTCAAATCCCGGGCTTCATTTGCAACTCCGGTTGCCTACATTAACCACCCTAGTTCAAACTAGGGTGGTAGTGTAGACATACCCTAGGAGAGTTACTGGACCAGATACCAAACTGGTGTAAATCAGTTTCGCTCCACTGGAATCAATAACAGGGTACACCAGCTAAGAGTCTGGCCCTCTAGAGAGCTGAGGGGAAAGGCAGCCCCAGCTCAGCCAAGGTCTCTGTGCGAAGGATCTGCCCTGCCCCAAATCTAGTGTCCTGCCTGGTTTTCTTCTTCACCAAAACAGGTATCAGGGATTAATTTCCCTGTCTGTCACAGGCGGGTTTTGTCCCTGGAGAGGAACCTTAGAAACTAACCACACGTCCCCTTTCTGTTCCCAGCACAGAGTCCCAGCAGCCAGGAGATCTGCTCAGCTCCCGCTGAGTCCGTTTGTCTGTCTGTCTGTCCCAGACACATTCAACGTACTCACTCACTCAATCACACCAGAGGGGTTTGCATTGATAGAAAAGGTGTCCTGCTGCAGAAGGTTATAATTCATTATCATTATTTCTTTGGCCTCTCAGGAACCAGCTCCACCCCCACTGCCAGATGCTGCACCCCCTATGTGAGGCTCTCCCTCCCCCGCAGAGCTGACAGTATCTCCCCATTACCCAGCTGTGCTGCAATAACAGCCTGCTCCAGACCCTGCAGCCCTTGGGCAGGGAGAGCCCCTCCTGCCCTGCCCTATAGAGGGTGTCAATGCTATGGAGCCATCCGCACTGTGCTCCATGCACATGGGCTATCTCAACCGTCGCTCGCACGGGGCCGTGCATCCCGCACACGTTCACACCCCGCTCAGCATGATCCCTGTTGCCCCCTCCTGCTCTCAGCCACGTTAGCACCTCCCCCTTCCCGGAGCTCCCTGGCTCTGCTCCAGGGGATTGTGGGTGGCTGCCCAGTGACCTCACAGGTACCCAGGGGAATTGGGGGAAGACTAAACCCTCCAGACTCCCCCAATCCGCATGTGGAACATCCAGGCTCCCTGGGGTTTTTCCCACAGCTCCTCCACAGCCCGTGAACCACCTCGCAGCTGTGAACTGCATCCACAGCAACCAGCTTCCTTTGCATACAGCTCCCTGGGCTCCCCCAGTTCATACCTGGGGCAGCCCTACTGATGGATTCACCCATTTCGCTCTCCTAACCCCAGTGTTCTACCTGAACCAAACGTCAGCCCAGCCAGGGGGCTCTGTGCTGCTCAAATGCTCTGTGTTCTCCCAACTCCCGGCCACCCGCATCGTCCTCTGCTGTGATGGGGAGGAGGTTTCATCGCAGCGGAGCGTAAAGGGGAAGATCACCTACAACTATGTCCGTGCCGTGTCCGGGGGCAGTGCCGGGAATTACTCCTGCGGGTACGAGATCAAGGAGAGCGACAACCGGGTGAACAGATCCCATCTCAGCCCTGCCCAGCACCTCAGCGTGGCGGGTAAGAGTGGGGCTCGGCAGAGCAAGTACAATTGCCCGTGCAGTGGCAGAGAGAATCCAGAGGCAGGTGAACGGGGTGATGGGTGGGAGAAGTAGGTTGTTATCCTCTGTGTGCACCAGTCTCTGTATGGAGACATGACACATTGTCAGCTCCCAGAGAGCAGTGGAGGGTGGGCGGCTCTGCGAGCAGATAGTGGGTAGAGGTAGCAGAGCCAAGCCCAGAAATCTGCCCCATTGCCTGTGACAGGCAGGGAGACAAGGTGGATGTGACTGGGGGTTTGGTGTTTTGGAGCCCTCTGCTCTGTTCCCAGCCTTGCTCAAGCGACCTGCCCAGCCCTTCCTTGTCCATACAAGGGGTGACTGACCAGAGTGAGCTGAACCGCGGGGGCAGGAGCGCTGGGCTAGTACCAGGGGCAGTGGAGATCACAGGGAAGCTACTAACACTCAGCTGGGCCTAGAGCGCAGGGTCTCTTAGCTTGTAGCTGAGCACCAGCCCCAGGTTGAAGGAATTCTGTGGGAAGTACCTGCCTCTCTGCACCCCTACCCAAATGCCTGTGGAGTGTATAATTGGCAGGTCTGAGGGAGCCAGGGGGAGCTACTCTGGGGAGGTCCCACCCTGGGCACAGCCCTGTCCCATGGGACTGGTGCAGGGCTGGGCTCAGCCATCGCAACCACGTCTCTCACACTGAGTGTCACCTGGCGGCGCCGATGGGCCCAGATTCCCCTTGTCCCCCGGGCACAAGCAGGCAAGCAGCAGAGCCAAGGAGTCAGACCCCCCAACTCTGACGGCTCCTGGGCCAGACCCTGGAATCGGAGCCTGGTTCTGCCCCCCCAGTTCTCCCCTCGCTGCATAGAGACTCTGGGCCAGACGCACCCCTCGGGTAACTCCTCTGCCTGCAGCACTTACACCAGGGCAGCCCCAGCTCTCTGCAGGGAACCCAGCCTGTGCAGAGGGGCAGCCCCAGGGCCAGGCAGCACGTAACTCCCCTGAGCCCTCAGCGCTGGGCGTGAGCAGGGCCTAGGCCTGGTGCTGCCCCAGGCCCAGGGCAGCTGGGGAATGTGGCCCGTGCACACGGCCCCATCCCACAACCAGCCCCAGGCTGTAGCTGAAGTGGCGAAACTGAGTATGAGACTCAGAGCGAGAGAGATTCCAGGGTCCAGCTGATATGAACTGGCAGAGCCCTGAGGACACCAAAGGAGGGGACATCAATTTACCGCTGCCTGTTGCTGGGAGTCGTGTCCCTATGGGGGTTGCAGGCATCTCTCCCACACAAGCTATTGCTCTGTCACACCCTGGTTAGCAGAGTGCCCCCAGCCCAGTCCTTAGGGCACAAAGTCTGGGCCAAACTCACCCCGGGCAGGTAACTCCTCGGCCTGCAGCTCAGGCACCCCGGCTGGGCTGGGCTCTGCTGGTGCTGTTCCCCCAGAGCAGAGGGCAGCACGGCCCCTGGCATCGCTCATGTCCCATGTCCGCCCTCTCCTGAGCGTCATGCTGGAGGGGTCACCCCTGCAGTGAGGTGCCAGCCATACTGGGGAGGGGCAAGAGGGCCTGGGCTGCTGAATCTGTTGCTGGCTCCTGTCAGGCTTTTGCACAGAATCCCAGCTCCTCTGACCTAACAGTCTCCATCACAGGCCTCCCATCTGGGGGAACCTCGCCCCTGCGGCATGATCCACCATTAGGTCCCTGGGAGCTCGCAGAGAGTCCCCGTTACACAGCAGCTGCCCCGTGTCTGGTTCTATCACCGCAGTCCCACACGTTGTTCTGCAGAAGGACATCACCCCCTCCCTTTCCGCATTGCTGAGCTGACCACGTCCCCCATCATCTGGGCCACTCGCTGCATCTTGGTTCTTTGCTGCTCCTGATGTCTGCGCCCGTCATCACCTTCATGCTGGAGAAATGGGGCCTGCCTGAGCCGCCGGGGCTGGAGAAGACTCGTGGGGAGAGCATCAGGATTGTGAGAGGGAGGAAATGGGGGATCTGCACTGACCAGCTGTGAGATGGGGAGATACCAGTGCCCAGTTCAGAGCCATTTTGGGGACAGACAGTGCTGCACAACAGGCCCTGGCAGTGACAATATTTGTCCAGATAACTCCTCCAGCCTCCTTCAATCCCTCTTTCCTGTCAGGAACACTGTCTGTTACTGCCCTGCAGCCTGCAGCCCTCGGCTCACTGCCAGGCTAGGACCATACCAAGCTCGGCTGGAAGTTGAAATAACCATTTCAATGTTATTTCGAAATAATGGAATTGCTGTGTAGATTCTCACAAGGTTATTTCGGAATAACGCTACTGTGTAAACGCATCCTCGGTTATTTTTTGCTGTTTATTCAAATAAACCTGTTTACATTTTTTTCTTCTTTTATGATTATATGCAATGAAAAAATACATGTACATTATAAAATGGACTTGTTATTTGGTAAACAATGGGGGTATGTCTACACTACCCCCCTAGTTCGAACTAGGGGGGTAATGTATGCATACCGAACTTGCTAATGAAGCCCGGGATTTGAATTTCCCGGGCTTCATTAGCATAAAGCCGGCGCCGCCATTTTTAAAAGCCAGCTAGTGCGAACCCCGTGGAAAGAGGTGTACAGATAGTTCGGATTAGGAAGCCTAATCCGAACTATCTAGTCCGTGCCGCGTGTAGCCGCGCGGCACGGGGTTCGCACTAGCCGGCTTTTAAAAATGGCGGCGCCGGTTTTATGCTAATGAAGCCCGGGAAATTCAAATCCCGGGCTTCATTAGCAAGTTCGGTATGCATACATTACCCCCTAGTTTCAACTAGGGGGGTAGTGTAGACATATCCTAAGTTATTTCATAATATTTTATAAAATGAACTAAAAAATGAAATTCCTTCTGTGATGGGTTCAGTCGCTAAGAAACACTAAGAAACTAATACCCTGGTTATGAATAATTAGTTTTCACCCTAGTTATTGTTCTAATAATCTTTGTACAGACTGGATCCTTTTCCTTCCATTCAGTCTTAGATGTTTCCAATAGTCCTCTTATTGACCACAATAGTAATAGTGACAGAGAACTGCTCGGGGAGATCAGAGAGACATTTAAAAAAAACCTCCTCAGTTATAATGGGGGATTTCTGCTATCCACACACTGACTGGGTAGATGTGACTCAGGACAGGATGCAGAGAAGAAGTTCCTTGACATCATTGTTGACTAGTTCTTGGAGCAGCTACACCTATAGGGCTACGTCTACACTGGCACCCTTTTCCGGAAATGCTTAAAACGGAACAGTTTTCCGTTATAAGTATTTCCGGAAAAAGCATATCTACATTGGCAGGATGCTTTTCCAGAAAAGCACTTTTTCCGGAAAAGCGTCCGTGCCAATGTAGACGCGTTTTTCCGGAAAAAAGCCTCGATCGTCATTTTCGCGATCAGGGCTTTTTTGCGGAAAAGAAATCTCTGCTGTCTACACTGGCCCTTTTCCAGAACAGTTTTCTGGAAAAGGACTTTTGCCCGAACGGGAGCAGCATAGTTTTTCCGGAAAAGCACTGATGATTTTACATTAGATCGTCAGTGCTTTTCCGGAAATTCAAGGAGCCAGTGTAGACAGCTGGCAAGTTATTCCGGAAAAGCGGCTGATTTTCCGGAATAAGTGGCCAGTGTAGACACAGCCCTGGTGTCCTCAGAGAGGCGAAGATTATTGGTTTAATCCTACATGGAGCACAAGATTTAGTCCAAGAGGTGAATGTAGCTGAACAACTTGGAAACAGCAACCATAACATAATTCAATTCAATATCCCTGGGCGGGAGATTACACAAAAGTGCCTCTGTGGCAACAAAATAAAAGGCAGTGGGAAGCAAAAAGGCATTCTTTAAAAACTAGAAGTTAAATCCTACTGAGGAAAATAGAAAAAAGCATAAACTCTGGCTAGTCAAATATGAAAGTATATTTAGGCAGGCAAAAAAAGAATTTGAAGAGCCACTGGCCAAAGACTCAAAAACTAACAGGAAAACAAAAAGTACCTCAGAAACAGGAAGTCTGCTAAACAACCAGGGCCACTGGAGAACTGAGATGCCAAAGGAACAGTCAAGGACAAGTCGATTGCAGAGGAGATACATGAATTCCCTGCATCAGTCTTCACTGAAGAGGATGTGACAGAGAGTCCCACACCTGAGACACTCTTTATAGATGACAAACCTGCTGAACAGCTGTTGCTAGGGTCGGCATTTCAGCAACTGGAGCGTTAATGACATCTGTCCTACCGCAGAGTGATGTTTCCATATGTTGGTGTCTCTTCTCTATGAGGTGGTGGCTGTTTTAAGGTAAAACACAGAAATGTTACTTTTCTGATGAGCCAGCTGAAAGCCAGAGAAATGAAGCCAGAAAATGTCTGACAGCCCTGCTGTGCATACAGCGGGGGCATCTAGACTGGGAAACACCTATAGCCCCCCCACCCTTACCCTGCACAGCCTTGGTCTGGCTTTTCTCTGCCCTCCCTCCAGTTAGAACAGCTGGGAATTTACCCAAACATATTCCAGGTGGTCAGAGAGACCCTTTTCCCTCTCTCCATGCCAACTGGAGGTAGTGACGGGTTTTCCTTATGTTGGGGCGCTATTATCTTCTATGCTGCAGGCAGTGTTGTATTTTCCTGTCCAGTTTCATGTTAATGACTGATGTTACCAATGGCGATGTCTATCACAGTTCTAGGCAATTTTGAGTATTGTATTCTTGTGAGTCGATGGCTCCCAATCATTGTGCCTTTAATCTGTGGGCAATCACAGCATCTTGTTGAAGCTGGTGGCTGTGATAAGTACCCTGCCATTAAGGAAAAATATGGGAAATAGGAAATGCCCCCATCGTTAGTATCTGCTGAAGCTCTGGGCACCCACAGCCCAAGGGCAAGACTGCAGCGTGGCAGGACCAAGTGCTCTGGTGGGTTTCCAAAGGTCTGAGAAGCAATGCAGGGGGGTAACACAAGCAGCAGGCACACCTTAGAAGCAACCAGAAAAAGCAACAAGTTGGACAGAGCCAGAGGTGCACTTGGAACAGGACCTTGAGAAAAAGTAGTGGGAGAGAGAGTGAGCTTTGGGCACAGTGCTGGCTGGGAAGAGGCTGGGAAGCAAGTGTCCAGAAAGTGTCTCCTGGTGTCCGGTTCCTGTTGTGTCCGGGGAAACAGGCCTCTGTAGAAGAGTCTGTATAAATAACTGGGGTTGAATCACCCAACATGCCTGGCTCTCTCATCACTATCTCCTCTCAGTACAACGACTAATGCCACTTCATACTCTGGCCAATTGCATAGGTCAAAAGGGAGACCAAAATATAAAATGTTGGGAGGGTGCAACACGCTGCTGAATTCACATGAAATGAGGACGGTCTCAAAGTCTCAGCCCGCGGGCCATCTGCGGCCCGAGAACCAGCCCAATCTGGCTCACTGAGACTTTTTAAAACATTTTTGAAACCAGCCTGCAGGGCAGGACTCCCTGGCCCATGGGGCTTGCAGCAGAATCAAGCCCACATTGCCCTCATGCCCACAGGGCGCTGCTGGGTCTGAGAGGCCGCACAGGCTGCCCGTGCTGGGGTCATAAAGCACATCGGCTGGGGAGCTCTCCCAAGAGCGCCCTCCCAGCTGACACGCTGCTCCTGCTGCTTCCGTGTTCTGCTACCCGGGGATTTCACTTTCACTTTCGCAATGCTGGGGTTTTGCTTTCGTGTGTTCTGGGTGGGGTGGGGATGCTCGGGAGAGGGCAGAGCTTCCTAATCCGAACTAGCTACTCGCGCGGCACGGGGTTCGAACTGCCGGCATTTAAAAATGGCGCCGGCCGGCTTCATGCAAATGAAGCCCGGGAAATTCAAATCCCGGGCTTCATTTGCAAGTGCGGTATGCCTACATTACCCTCCTAGTTCGAATTAGGAGGGTAGTGTAGACATACCCTCTCTTGCTCTCGCTCACACATACACACACAGAAAGAAAACTGCTTCTGTCATAAACACACAGAGAAATCTCTCTCACACGCATACACAAATCTCACACAGACACAAATCTCTCTCTCTCTCACACACACACAGAAATTTCTCTCAGGGTGCATCTACACTGCCAAGTTTTTCTCTGTTGGGGTGTTGCACGGGGAATACAGCCCTTCACCAGAGGGGGCAGTGCAGCCGGCCTGTAAGAGGAACTACCCCCACCGCTCCGTTCTGCCATGTCCCGCAGGCTGTGCCCCCTAGATCACTGGCAAGGGGATGATCACCTAAGTCAGATGAATCAGTTGACAGCTGCGCATGAGGCATCAGACAGTGAGGTTCTCGGATCTGGCTTATTCTGATAAAGTAGCTGGGGCTTCCCTGTTCTCCCCCCCCCCAAAAAAAAATCCCAATTATCAAAAGGCTTGTGACCAGATCAGGAGAGCTGGCATCACTGGTATCTAGTGAGTTTCACAACATGAGTGAATAGTGTCACAGCTTACACCAATGACTCTGCACACACCTCCCCAGGGCATGGAGCTAGCAGCCGGAAGCCACTCTAGCCCCACTGTACTGTTGGTGGCAGCGGTGGGGCCCCCCAGAAGTTTTTTAATGACTTGGGGTTGGCAGGCAGAGTCAGAGGATTTGGGGGTATGTGCAGGCCAGCAGGGGGACCTGGAGATGTGAGGGTGGAGAATACATGAAGTCCTCCACCCCCACCCCCAGAAGCCCTGCCAGAGGAGGGTGCCTGCTGGCTGTGTAGGAGGATTTGAGGACTGGCACTGGCCTTAAGGTAAATTGAATTTGAGACCCCCTGCTGTAAAAAAATACCCTTTCCTAGAGTCATTTACTAAAATAGGATAAATCAGGCCATGATAACAGTAGGAAAATCCCTTGACAGTGAATGAGACTCCATCTCTCCCAAGCTTTTAAGACAAAATGTCCTCAGAGATGAGGGATGAGAATGAAGCTTTGCTATCCACAGGACTGGGTTGGGGATGAGAGGATGTATATGAAAATCAGGCTGATAACAGGATGCTGCCTTCACCTTTAACTCTGAAGACACCAGTTATCCCTCTGTGACAGAAAGCCCTTCTGTAGCTGCATAGAGTTTCAAGCTGTGGGGGACTCTCCCTGTCGCTCTTGTGTGGAGTTTGGGGAGGATATTTTCCTCTCACCTGGATGTGTGTCTGTGAGGCAGGGCCTGACTGGCCAGGATAACAGCAGGTGAGGGAGGCAGCTACCTGCTCTTAGGTGGAGATCTGAGGCAGCAGCAGGGAGACCGAGGTAACAGACACAGCCTGAACCTGGGAACCCTGAGTGACTCCACGTTTGCGGGTCCCTGACGAGCAGGAACAGGCAAACCAATTGCTCTCTGCTCTCACATCACTTTGTCCTTAGTAAAAGCTGGGACTCACCCTGGCACTTCTCCGGGACTCCACGGAGGCATCTGGGGAGAGAATGACAGTTACACATTGCCACTTGGGTGTACGTGCCATTAAGGGAAGGCACCTCCTTGAGCAGGAATTATAACCCCATGGCTCCTCCTCCAGCCAGAGCAGGGCCCCCTGGGCAGCCCTGAGCACCATGGAGCTAGGGGATACCAAAAGGCTGTGTCTAGACTGGCAAGATTTTCCGCAAGATCAGCTGCTTTTGCGGAAAAACTTGCCGTCTGTCTACACTGGCCGCTTGAATTTCCACAAGAACACTGACTTCCTACTGTAAGAAATCAATGCTTCTTGCAGAAATAGTATGCTACTCTCGTTCGGGAAAAAGCCCTCTTGCGCAAATCATTTGTGCAAGAGGGCCAGCGTAGACAGCACAGTATTGATTTGCGCAAAAAAGCCCCGATGGCTAAAATGGCGATTGGGGCTTTTTTGCGCAAAAGCGTGTCTAGATTAGCCACGGATGCTTTTCCGCAAAAAGTACTTTTGTGGAAAAACGTCCGTGCCAATCTAGACGCTCTTTTCTGCAAATGCTTTTAACGGAAAACTTTTCCGTTAAAAGCATTTGCGGAAAATCATGCCAGTGTAGAAGTAGCCGAAGGATTAAGTTAGGCTGTTGAAGATGCTCAGTGGAAACTGTGTCTGGGTTTTTCACAGAGCTGTTTTGGCACAAACAGAATCAGCTTTTGGCAGAAAATTTCAGTATATTCTCAGCAAAACCCCCAAACCCTGAAATGTTTGACTGACCCCAGAAATGGTGATAAAAATACCACCCCGGTGCCACATGGGACTTGTAGTTCAATGGCCTTGTGCTGACAGTCTCCTCCACCCGCAGGACTGGGGGGCTGGATTTCACCTCCCATGATGCACCACAGCCAGGGACTCCCAGGATGTACTGCCAACCGCCAGCAAGAGGGGAGAGAGTGGTCCATCAGGGGAGAGCCTGGCTCAAAGAGGAGCCTGGGGGTCATAGGCAAAGAGGGGACAAAGGAACCGCAGAAGCACCAGACATGGGAGCCCACGAACTCTTCCTCTTGGTAGTTGAAACTCTTGGCCAGCTCTGCCCACCCCCCACCAATTAACACATTTACTCCCAGCCCCACATTTCCTCCTCATGTGCATGTGACCTTCCCTCGCCCTGATGCCCTCCCAGAGCTCTTACATTCAATCTGATCTCCAGGACTGCAGCTGGCGCCTCGCCAGGCTCGTTCCCTGTGGGAGTGACAAGCACACGGGGTGTCAGTCGTGCCGCGTGTTTTCTCCCTGCTCTCAGAGATCTGACTGAGAGTCGGTTTCTTCTGAGCCGGGGCGATGTGTGTGCGTAAGGGGGCATGTGCAGCCCAGTGCCATGGGCAGGAAGAGCAAGGGGTCAGATTTCTGGGTGGCCCAGAGGTCTAGTGGGGGGCCTGGCGCCTCTAGCGGGTGTTGGATGCTCCCACAGTCACCAGGAGGCAGCTGAGCGAGGTGGTTCTCCCCAGCTCTTGGCTGGATCACTCCGGAAGCCAGCATGACTGCCCCACACCCGCTGGCAGGAAGAGGCCTGGAGCGGAAGGGGAGGTGTTCTGTCGTGGGGAGTTTCACAGTATAGGAAGAAATCAGTGGACATACAGAGAGCTTGAGTAGTTGCAAGTGCCCATTTATTGCATAGCACAGAACTGACTAGCACAAGCCCAAACGAGCTGGGCTGACCCCAGTGACTTACTCAGTTACTATAACAACAAGATCTATATCTGCAACCCAATACACAACAGGAGGTGCCCCAGTCCTCCCCCGGGCAGGGGAATCACGTGAGGGGGACAGGTACGTGGCTGGTTCTCCATTCAGCTCTCTCGTCATTTCCTTGTTTATTTTCCACCCAACTAAAACTGAATTCTGGCCCAGGCCTGCTCACACTGACAGGGCTGGGAATCTGAGCACTGACCTTGAGGCTGAGCTGTGAAGTCTTTGCAGAGCGTGGAAGCTCTAACTTCACATCCCCAGGCTCTTCTCCTCCAGCCCTGCCTGCTATCCCGCTCCCACGGCCCAGGGGGCAGGGTGGGGTGTTTGGGGGCAGAGACTGGCCATAGGGCAGGAAGGGCAGCTGCTCAGAGCTGTATGGGTGAGGGAGGCTCAGGAGGCAGGCAGGGCACAGCTGGCCCCTGCCCCCACTGGCTTTATTGGCAGAGTCGCTGTACTGGGAACCCAGGCTGGGCCGGACACTGGCAGAGCCTGGAAACTGCCTCTCGCCTCCCCACACCCCGGGCCCTGTCTGTGCCCAGAATGCCCCTTGCGTCGCCCATCGAGGGGGCGTGTCAAATTCCTGGGGTCCCTGGCAGGGCAACGTGCAGCCGATGAACCAGGCCTGGGGCCCTGAGACCAGCATGAGCCAGGCAGGGTTCAGAATGAGCTGGATCTGGCCTGGCAGGCTGCACAGTGGCAGAGGGCAAAGGGAACAGGGTTAGAGAGGGAGCCTTGAATGTCCCTTAACCCCAGTTCTCATCCTGCCCTGGGCTTTTCAAAAATTCCCCCAGAACAAATAGACTGACCCCTGCACTGCCGGCAGCAGGAGAGCTGAGCTCAGCCTAGATGCTGGTGCAACCACCAGCCCTTCTGTGGGGCAGAGCGCACTGACCCCTCCCCTGAGTGTGTCCAGACTACACCTCTCTCTCAACAGAGAGATGTAGATTAGGCACATCGAAATTGCTAATGAAGCTGGGATTTAAATATCCTGTGCCTCATTAGCATAAACATGGCTGCCACTTTTTTTCCGAAATGAAGTTTTTTTGAAGAAAAGGCAGTCTAGACGCGGCTCTGTGGAAAATAAACCCTTTTTCGACAGATCCTGTAAACCTCCTTTTTGAGGAATACAGGATCTGTCGAAAAAGGGTTTATTTTCCACAGAGCCGAGTCTAAATTGCCGTTCTTCTCAAAAAAACTCCGTTTTGAAAAGAAGCGGTGGCCATGTTTATGCTAATGAGGCACAGACTAGTTAAATCCTGGCTTCATTAGCAATTTCGACGTGCTTGATTTGCATCCCTCTGTCAACAGAAGGATGCAGCCTAAACGTAGCCCCTGAGAGAAAACGAGACCAGGAGAGGGAATAATCTCCTCCTACCTGTGATCCCTTCGCAGAGACACAACTGGAAGCAGCGAGGCAGAGTGATCCGAGAGGGGGACACCATTCATTGTGGGCACAGAGAGAGAGAGAGAGAGAAATGAGCAACACAGCCCCTGTTCATCTTGGCTTTGGTACAGAACCCTGTTTCCACGGCCTGGCCTGGTGCTCTCCTCTCCTCCACCAGCGCCACTGACCGCCCATGGGAGCACTGGCCCCAAGTCTCACCACAGAGGTGCCAACTCCTGGTGCTCAAAAAAAGGCATCCAATGGATAGCCCCCCGTTAGCGCCTCCTCCTGCCCCCAGAGCCTCCTGCTCACCCCCTCCCCCTCACTCCCAGTGCTTCCTGCCCACCACCTTCCCTTCCCCCTACCTTCCAGCGCCTCCCACCCACCACTCCCTCTTTCCCCCAGCACCTCCTATCCCACCACCTCCCCCTACCTCCATGCACCTAGGGGATGCCTTCCTGACCTGCAATTTTAGTGTCTTGCGTGTGGTTATTCCATCCAGACACACGACCCTGGCTGAGCCGTAGACTGGTTACCCGTTCTGCCTACTTGTTTTTCCCTTTGATATTTTCATACCCTCTGCTCCTTCTTTCCTGCCACCTACTTTTTTGTCCCTCTCCCTTTCTCCCTTCTCCCCTATTTATTTTGGGTCTGCACATCCTAAACTCAGAACTCCGGTCATCTAGAAGTGGGCTGTGCCCATGAAAGCTCATGATACCATCTACATGTTTTGTTAGTCTATAACGTGCTACCAGACTATTCATTGTTTTTAAAGTTTAGCCCATAAATAATATACAGCACCTAGTAGAGTGGTGCTCTGACCCCTAACTGAGGCTACTGCAACACACATAATTAATCACACAGACATTCCCTTTCATTGTCTCTTTGATCTTTGCCCCCAGGAAGCCTCCTGAAAACAAATGATCCATTTCACCTTGTCTATCTCATCTCTCTCCTCCCATCCCAGGCACACTGGGGACAGGAGATCTCAGGGGGCGTCTCTGCCACGTCTGTCTGTACATTTACTAACAGGGCTCAGCCTCACTCTCATACCCACCTTTCCTTCCCAGCAGATAAAGCACCACAGCCAGCACCAGGACAGCAGGGACCGTAATTCCCAACAGGAGCTTTAGATTCAGCCCTAGGAAAGAAATTCGCTGTGAATGGCCCCTCCAAGCAGCCACCAGCCAGTCCCCACTGGCTGGAGCTGGCCGAGTCATGTGGTAAGTGACCCCTCCTGCTATCATGAGGACTAAGAAAAGCAGGGAACAGCCCAGGTTTGCTCAGGGATTTAGTGCAAAGGCCTTGGCACCAGCTGTGTGCTCAGGCGAGGGTGGACATGGGGCATAAGTGATGCCAGGGGCCATGCTCTCCTCTGCCCTGGGGGAACAGCACCGGCAGAGCCCAGCCCAGCCGGGGTCACTGAGCTGCAATCCGAGGAGGTACCTGCCCTGGAGTGAGTTTGCCCCAGATTTTGTGCCCTGAGGGTGGGGCTGGAGGCCCAGAACTGGGCACTGCTAACCAGAGAGTGTGGGTGAAAAAGCTAGTTCCTCCTCTTCCATACCCACCAGAGTCAAGTCCCGTGTCCAGTGCCACGACTCTGCCACTTGTGATTGTGGCTGCTGGTTCCTACAGACCAGATGCCTCCTGCCCGACGTGCCGAGGGGCTGGGCAGTGTGGGAAGGCCGAGCGTCACAGTCTCTGACTTCACAGACCTTCAGTGCAGGCAGCACAGACCCTGCCAGCTTGGCACCGCAGTTCAGGGTTGGAAGGCAGCATGGGCCCAGCCTCCCACCCCAGGGCATTGGGGACTAGACAGCCAGCCACGGAAGCACCAGGAGGATGGGGGCGGAGCACATCTGGCTGCCTGGGGAGGTTTGCCTGCCCCTGCCTCTGTCACTGCCCATGAGGGGGTGACAGAGCAATAGCCCATTACCTGAGCGGGTCGGTTTCTTTGCTCCTCCGCTGCTGCTCCCGCCGCCTGTGTGACAAGGGCAAAGAGATTTGCACCGTGTGGGAGAGATGCCTGCAGCCCCCGCAGGGACGCACCTCCCATTTCACTCAGGCTGCACCAGGACTCTGTGTAAAGGCCTCCCAGCAGCCAGCGACAGACACGGCAACTAGACCCGATTTCCTCTCCCCAGAGTGGCTGCAGTTCACCGCAGGGTGATCCCACCCTGGGCAGCACGAGGCCTTGGCACTAGCTGTGTGCTCAGGAGAGGGTGGATGTGGGACGTGAGCAATGCCAGAGGCCGTGCAGCCCTCTGCCCTGGGGAACGGCACCAGCAGCCGGGGTCACTGAGCTGCAGGCCGAGGAGGTACCTGCTCCGGGGTGAGTTTGGCCCAGACTTTGTGCCCTGAGGGCGGGGCTGGGGGCACAGAGCCGGGCTCTGCTAACCAGGGTGTGACAAAGCAATAGCCCGTTACCTGGGCGAGTCGGCCCCTCCGCTGCACCACTGCTGCTCCCGCCGCCTGTGTGACAAGGGCAAAGAGATTCGCACCGTATAGGAGGGACGCGCCCCCAGCGACAGACCGAGTGGTTCTGCCGGCGCCTGGGCCAGAGCCCCAGTGGGTGCAAATCAGCATCACACCCTGGAGTCACTGGGTCACATCCCCAGTGGGAGTAAATTGGCCTCCCTCCATTGGAGTCCACAGGGCTCTGTCAGTTCACAGTGGAGCTGCTGGCTCCTGGACTCTCTCGCTCTGAGTCTCACACTGAGTTTCCCCGCTACAGGCTGGGTTCCATGCAGAGAGTTGGGGCCACCCCTGGTGTAAGTGCTGCAGTCAGAGGAGTTACCCCAGGGGCGCGTTTGACCCAGAGTCTCTATGCAGCGAGGGGAGAGCTGGGTGGGAGAGGGCAGAGCCAGGCTCGGATCCCAGGGTCTGACCCAGGAGCCGTCAGAGCTGGGGGGTCTGACTCCTCGGCTCTGCTGCTCGCCTGCCTGTGCCAGGGGGACAAGGGGAATCTGGGCCCATCAGCACCACCAGGTGACACTCAGTGTGAGAAACGCGGCTGCGATGGCTGAGCCCAGCCCTGCACCAGTCCCATGGGACAGGGCTCTGCCCTGGGTGGAACCTCCCCAAAGGGGCTCCCCCGACTCCCTCAGGCCTGCCAAGTGCCGCACACTCCACCGGCCTTTGGCAGCCCTGTCCCTCTGTGCAGAAGCTGGGTAGTGGGGGATGGGTGTAGACTCCTCAGAGGTTTCCTGGAGCCGGGGGCTGGTGCTCACTACGAGGCAGGAGACCCTGCGCTCTAGGCCCGGCTGAGTGTTAGTAGCTTCCCTGTGCTCATCACCGCCCCTGGTACTAGCCCAGCGCTCCTGCCCCCGCGGTACAGCTCACACTGGTCAGTCACCCCTTGTATGGACAAGGAGGGGCTGGGCAGGTCGCTTGAGCAGGGCTGGGAACAGAGCAGAGGGCTCCAAAACGCCAACCCCCAGTCACATCCACCTTGTCTCCCTGCCTGTCACAGGCAATGGGCCAGGTTTCTGGGCTTGGCTCTGCTGCCTCTACCCACTGTCTGCTCCCAGAGCCGCCCACCCCCCACTGCTCTCTGGGAGCCGACCGTGCGTCATGTCTCCATATAAAGACTGGTTCGCACAGAGGATAACAACCTACTTCATCTTACCAGTGACACTGAGGTGCTGGGCAGGGCTGAGTTTAGATCTTCTCACCCGGTTGTTGTTGTCCTTGATCTCGTACCTGCAGGTAAAATTCCCAGCGCTGCCCCTGGACAGCAGATGGTCATAGTTGTAATTCATCTTCTCCTTTATGGCCTGCTGGGTTGATAGCTCCTCCCCATCCTTACAGAAGACAATGCGGGTGACCGGGAGCTGGAAGTCCACAAGGCACCGGAGTTGCACAGAGTTGGCTTCCGGAGCATGCATCTGATTAAGGTAGAGGGTGGGGGCAGGAAGAGCACCTGGGAAGAGAGGGTGAAATCCATCAATGGGGCTGTGCGGGGCTGCCCAGGGAGCAGTTTACTAAAAGAAGTTGGTTGCCCTGGAAATGGATTGCAGCTGGGAAGTGGATCAGTGGCCCTGGAGGAGTGATAGGGTACAGTCCCGGAGAGCCGGAGAGGTTCCACAGGGGATTGTGGGAATGTGTGGATTTTGGCCTCTTTTCTCACAGTCCACCTGGGTACCTGCACGGTCACTGGGCAGCCACCCACAATCCCCTGGAGCAGAGCCAGGGAGCTCTGGGAGGGGTGGGTGCTAATGTGCTGAGAGCAGGAGGGGGTAGCAGAGACCATGCTGAGAGGGGTGTGAACGTGTGCTGGATGCACGGCCCCGTGCGAGCGACGGCTGGGATAGCCCACGTGCATGGAGCACAGTGCGGGCGGCTCCGAGGTGCTGACACGGCTCTGTGGGGCAGGGCGGGAGGGGCTCTCCCTGCCCAAGGGCTGAGTCTGGAACAAGCTGTTATTGCAGCACAGCTGGGTCATGGGGGGACATGGTCAGATCTGAGACTGTCAGCTCTGCGGGCACCGGGACCCGAGATCTTCACGTGTGGCAGGAGTGCGGTGCAGCACCTGGCACGACGGGGCCTCGGTGCCTGAGAGGGGCATGTGAGGTCACAGTAACAATAATAATCAATCCTAATCTTCTGTAGCTGGAAGCCTTTTCTGTTAATGCCAACCCCCCAGCATGAGCGTGTCTGGGCACAGACAGACTGACGGACGGACTCACCGGGAGCTGAGCAGATCGCCTGGCTGCTGGGACTCAGTGCTGGGAACAGAAAGGGGACAGAAATGAAACAGGGAACAGAAACGTGTGGTTAGTGCTGGAGATAAAATCTGCCCGTATTCGAAGGCTCCTTGTCAGGGACAAAACCTGCCTTTAAAATCCCCGAGTCCTGTTCTGGTGCAGGAGCAAACCCAGCAGGACGTTAGCTTCGGGCAGGGCAGATTCCTCGAGCACACAGGCCTCGGCTGCGCTGGGCTCTCCTTTCCCTTCAGATCTCCAGAGAGCCAGGTGGTGAAAGCTGACATTGACTCCAGTGCAGCGACACGGATTTACACCATATTGGGATCTGGCCCAGCAGCTCTCACACTCTGTGTTAACCCTGGTTCCCATTTCTCGCCCACTGAAGAGGCTTTGCCGACACTCCGGGCCAGTGGCTGCTCTCGGTTCTGTTTCCTCCCACCAAGCTCCGAATTAGCCCAGGATTCCCGTGTACTCACCGGGCAGCAAGAGGCACAGAGACAGGAGCATTGAGACCATCGGGGAACCAATCAGCCTCTCCCCGATAGGTGAGGACAGGACAATCCTCAGTCGCTCCTGTTCCCTCCTGCCCCTTCAGTTCTCTCTGACTTCCTCACAAGGGAATCTCTGCTACTCTGATCCGATCAGCCTGTCTGCTCGCCAGGGCTGGATACTCCAGCCAGCCCCTCTCCCTGCATCCAGGCCTCGTGGGATCTGTAGGGTTCTGACAGCAAAAATGCCACAGCCTGTGTCTGATCTGCTCTGTCTCCTCCCCAGGTCTGATATTCATCATTGTTCCCCATTTCCTGCCCCGCACCACCTCCCTTCCCCAGTCCAACCGCAGTGTCTCTATTTAGGGTTGAAGGTTGAGAGCCAAAGGGGCTCGGTTTGCTTGTTTGAGTCTAACCATACCAGTAAAGAAACGTGCCCTGTCCTATCTCACAGCCTGGGGACCGAGACAGCCCCTGGCTAAAGGCACAGCGGGGCCAGAGTGAAAGGTCAGTGGGTGTTTGGGAGGGGAATATTGGATGGCCCTTTTCCCCCACCCTGGTCTCCAGTCCCTGGTTAGAAGTACAGCCCTCCCCCAGTGGGCAATTCCTTCTGGGCTTCTGTGGAACATAGATGGGGCCTGGACCTCATGGGACCCTTACTCAAGGGTCAGTTTAATGCTCAGGGATCACCTACCCCTGGCCTCCACTTCCTTCCTTATCTGCCCGGTGCTACAACCCCAGCTCCAGTCACTTCTGCCCACCCTGCTCTGTCTGCCACCATCGTCCCCATTCTGAACAACTGAGAAATCTGCTGTCCCCTCTGAGCGACAGGCCCAGGGCACGGCCAGATAGGGAAGGAGAAAAGGCAGTTGAGAAAGAGCATCCAGAAGTGACCTGTGAGCCAGAATCAGTGGGACTGAGCCCATAGTAAGGGAATCAGGGCAGAAAGAAAGGTGAGAAAGAAAAAAGCCAAGGAGTCCTGGGCCTGTAGTGAGGCAGGTTGACCACCCCGCCTACAACGATGTGTTCTGGTGAGTGTGGCCAGTCCAGTCTCGCCCCGCCCCCAGAAGCAGAGGGGTGTGGCTGGAAGTATAAAGGACTGTGCTGACCGTTCAGTTGGAGTCCAGCCGCTGCAGGAGATGGATGCTCCCTCTGGTCTCCCACCCAAGGAACAGTGACCAACCGAGTGGGGGCCAATGACCGGGCTGGACCACATGGATCCCTGACCAACACTGCCCCAAAGGAAGCTGCAGACTGGAGCCCTCTCTGACTTGGAGGAGCTACCTGTGGTGTCTGGTGCCTGTTCATCTAACAGTATAGATCCACTGAGACTGCAGGTTTGCCAGGACGAGGGGGAGTGTGGCATGACCCTCGGGGATCAGGGCCACAATGTGGCCACCAAGGGGTGTCAGCATGGTGTGGTCTGGATTCCCTGCTAACCAGGAGTAAGTCAACGTGGTGCGTAGTGAACTCCCTGTTGATTCGGAAACTGACTACACTACCACTGTTAGGGCCACAGCCTGTGCCCCCCCAACTCTGAGTGGTGCAGTCTCCCTCTCCCAGAGACCTGTGGCTAAACTGTGCTGTGCCCCCTGCAGCCAGGCTGAGCCTCTCACTGGGTTACCACCCCGCTCAGGGACTCAGTCTGTGGAGCACAGCTGGAGACCAGCTGTTCTGAGCCGTGGCCCAAAGACATCAGGGGAAAAAGGGAGGGAGGAGGAATCCAAAATGTAAATCTTTTGCAAAAAGGAATGTGAAAAACTGGAAAAAAAACATTTTAAAATATGCTCCTGATGTTTCTTTAAAAATATTTCAAACTTCTCTTTGAAGAAATGGAAACGTTGGAAAAAACTAAACCATTGGACAAAACCTCTCGCCGTTAGAAATGGTCGTTTGTAGATCAAAGGGTTTTGGCAGCTCTACTCCCAAGTGATCCCCGGGGCTGCGGGTCATTTGGAGCAGTTGGCACTTTGGCATTGCAGCTGGGCACAGCTGGCAGCGCAGCCCATGAACAGGTACTGGAACTGGGAAAGTGGGGAAAGACGAGTGAAGGGAGGTTGCTGCCGGGATCATGAGCAGTCCATAGCGGGATGTGAAGAAGGGGCCTCACCCTCTTCCCCCACCCTCAGCCAGAGCTGCAAACGCAGCTGAGACAGAAAGCAAGAGCAGCCGCAGAGTGAGTCCCCCGGGCTGCTCAGACCCTGCAGCTGCCTCACCGCACAGCCCCTGGAAGGAGTTAGGAGGGCTTCTCTCTAGGCAAGTGCGTTAGAACAGTGACGTGAAATCAGTCAGTTGTGCAGAGCCTGTAGAGACAGGCGCTAAGTGTTAAATTCTGTGGTTTCTCTCACAGGCAGGGTGGAGCCTTCTCATGTCAGAGATGGGGATATTGAGGCACAATAAGAGACTGAGTCCCGGCCACACAGGAGTCCACATCTGAGTCAGGAATTGAACCCAGAGGTCATGATCCTCCATCCACTGGCCTGGCCACAAGATCCTCCGACTTTCCCCCACCCCTCCCAGAGCCTGGCTGACAATGACCAAACTCCTACATGCCTGGCAGGCCAGTGACCCTGGGCTACGACAGCCAAAGAGGGAAGAAGCTGGATGGGACGGGACTGGGAATCAGGAAAAATATCAGAGAAACGAGCTGGGAAATCTAGAGCTGGGGATTGAATTGATCTCACCGAGTCTCCCCCAGTCACAGCCCCTGCCTCCCTTTCCCTGGTCCAAAGCCCAGGGCAGAATGAGACCCGGTCTGCCCAGCCCTGCAGGGGATAGTGATGGAGCCAGACACTGCTGGTCTAGAGGGACAGGCTGCTGCTCAGAAGAGGGCAGGGAGAGGAGAGCTGCTGTGGTGAGCTGCCGCCCCTGCTCAGCGACTCTCTGCACACACAGTGGAGCCGCTCTGTGCAGCTGTGTGGGGTGGGAACCACAGGATGAGCCCACAGCGCCCTGAGCAGCTGCAGAATCATCTGTGCAAATGCCTCTTCCCCACCCCACACCAGCACTGAGCTCTCCCCAGACCTGACCCCAAAATAGCAGCCCAATAGTGTGGGGTTTATCACCCGCTGTGGGATTCAGTAACCCGCTCTCACAATGTTATTTTTGTCCTCACACATTAACTTGTCTCATTCTCGCTCTCTCCACTTTGTCTACTCTCACGAGGGTTCAGGGCAGTTTATGTTCGTGGCCGTACATGTAAAGGCCAGAAGGGACCAACTGTAGCCAGACAGGAACCCCCTTGTAACATCCATTTTTGCTTGCCTGGAGCATACAGGGCACACAGAGCAGAAGGCCCAGGCTGTGTGACCATGAATGGCTATAAACAGAGATATGCCAATTGCTGACCAAGAGGCTGCCAAGGAGTGCCCTTGACTTAACCCATATTGATACGAACACACATCCATCCGCGGGGGGAGGAATCTCTCGCCCAGTAAAAAAATGTCTAGTGCTCACAATTTAGTTATCTCTCTTGCAAGTGTAAATTAACTTGAAACTTGCTTGTAAGAACTGGCGCCACAAAACGGACCAGTAGAATTCGGCATCTTAGATAAGAAAGAGAATACGGGCCCCCAGGGGTATAAAGATAGGTCCAGCAGCGCATTCTCTTTGAGTGTCAATCTACCATCTATCTGCTGGTCGGGTTTGGTGTTTGATCTCCCGAGGTTCCAAGGGGACGCCCACCTCGTATTCGTCTTTCCTAGGAATTGAGAGACCGGCCCTGGCCTGACACGCTGGAGTCGAGAGGCACAGAAAGGGGTAAAAATTGTACCTGGATGTGGTCCTTTGTTTAAGTATATATATACATAGACTTAGAGCTCTTTAAAGATTAAGCTGTCACTTGGTACCATTATTTCTATTTTCTATCTTTATTTTCTTTGTAACCATTTTTAAAATCTGTATTTGTTAGCATTTAAGAAATAGAGCAATAGCCATTGTAACCATATGCTTTTATAAGTCTTTTAATAAACCTGTAACTGTTTAAGCTTTAACCTGACTCCTTCAGTTGCTGTAACAGAATCAAGCACAATTTAAAAAAACTTCAGCCGGTCATAAAGGGACAGACATAGGGAGAGCTTAGGCGTTTGGATCTGTGTCACTCCCAGGTGACAAGATCCGTTGGGGCACCTTTCCAGCCTTTCCCAGGCTGCCCGCTGCGAAGGAACCCCTGTGTTCTAGCAGTTAAAATCTAAGGTGTAATAAGCTCTTTCTATATAACGGGGCGTCTGTTGGCCTGCTGGCCACCCTCTGCGACGGGACCCCGGTCCTAGCAGTAAAGACACGGACGTTAAACCTTTTCTCGGAAGCATACACACACACACTGCCCTGACCGTCGGCTGACACCAACGGGTTCATCTGGTCAGAGCGTCTGCCCAGTCCAGGCCAGAGTCTCCCCCAGGGATCCCTGCACTGAGCTGCTAACAGCTGGCTGGGCTAGAGCCTATCTGGCAGAAAGAGACATTCCCTCTCGGTTTAACGGCTCCCAGCTGGCTTCCATTTCTTAACACTACGGTGGCTGCGACTGATCATTGCAAGAGGAACCAGCGGGAAGTGAGATGCTGGACTGAGACAGAGAAACTGGTGATGGACCCTGAAGTTTAGCTCCAGCTCTGCGTCCTAATCTGGCCTTTCCCAGCGTCTGGGGGTGTGTATTAGGGGTTCCAGTTTGTGCCTCTGATAGAGACAGCCCCAGGCCACACAATTAGCATCTAAGCTGCCCGAAAGTCTTTATGTGGGGACTCTCCCTCTGAGACAAAAGTGCAACAGCTACCAGAGACAGTAATTTGAGCCTGATAAAGGAGGGAAAGAAAATGCACAATCTGAGGTGACTGAGCCACCTAACAGCGAATGGACAAGAAGGACAAGTTGGAGTTATTGGTCTTGATGGAAATTTCAGCAAGTCCATGGAGCGTCCAAATCTGGTGTGTTCCCAAGACCTAACACTGACAAGATTGAGTGAGCAGCTGAGACAGGCCACTAACATCCCCAGGGCAGATTTTAGCAATGACTGCCATGAGGTTTAATGCTCTAGTGTAACCCATGGTAGGTTGTCAGGGCAGGGATGGGGCCAGATCATACAAGCTTGTACAACACAGGCAAACCAGTAGCACTGAGGAAACAACAGTCACAGTGACAATGCACCTGGGCCACATGGAATGTTACTTGAAAATCACTTTCAATAGAAAACTAATTTTTTTACTAAATAATTTGT
Source organism: Pelodiscus sinensis (assembly GCF_052426305.1). Lineage (NCBI taxonomy): Eukaryota > Metazoa > Chordata > Testudines > Trionychidae > Pelodiscus > Pelodiscus sinensis. The sequence continues at coordinate 28,178,367 of NC_143069.1, read as the reverse complement.
TTATTTTACTGATTTGTGGAGTTCCTGCTTTCTCTGAAGTTTTTTTATTTGTTGTTGGAAAATCAAAAGACTTAGAATATTCCTTTTCATTGAAGATTTCATCTAACAGTTTTCCGTTTTCACTGGCCGAAAGCTGATATTCTCCCCACCCCTACTTTTCAGGTCACCAGTTTTTCAACAGAAAGTTAAAATGTTATCATGGATATTTCAATGGAAGAATAGGTACAGAATCCAGGGTAGAGCAGATATAGCAGCGGAGGCCTGCAAGCAGACCAGTGGTGTAGAGATTTCATACCTCAGTCCCATTCTTTTAAACTGGATTTGAGTGTAGGAAGTGCCGTCATGGGGCACCTAATTTGTGGAGAGCTTCTCTTTTTTTAGAAACTAGCTGGAAGAAGCCTGGAAGAACGAGCTATTGAGTGCCTCCACCAAAAGAAGAAGGGATGGTGAACCAGAAAATAATTCAAACACACATGTGTGGTAGACACTTGATTAATAACCCACAGGCCTGACCATAGAGGCATTTTGCACAATATTGAGAGACTTGTTAGATAGGAGTTACTATAGAGAACTTTCTGGGTGTCTGGCTGGTGAGTCTTGCCCACATGCTCAGGGTTTAGCTGATTGCCATATTTGGGGTCGGGAAGGAATTTTCCTCTGGGGTAGACTGGCAGAGACCCTGGAGGTTTTTCGCCTTCCTCTGTAGCATGGGGCACAGATCACAGCTGGAGGATTCTCTGCATCTTGGGGCCTTCAAAATATTTGAAGGCTTCAATAGCTGAGATATAGGTGAGAGGATTATTCTAAGAGGGGTGGGTGAGATTCTGTAGCCTGCACTGTGCAGGGGGTCAGACTAGATGATCATAATGGTCCCTTCTGACCTTAAAGTCTATGAGTCTAAAGTCTATGAGTCTACATGACAGGTCTCTGGTTTCTTCTCCACTTCTGCTCGGGTGCCTGGTCTTGGCTGAGTAAATAGCAGGCTCACGTAAAAGGTTCCCCCTCACAGCAGTAGGTAAAGAGGTGGCTGAGATGTTAAGGCCGATCTCTTGTATTCTGCTTGGGCAGGTTTGAATCCAGCTTACGCTGGTGGCCAGCCTTCCCTTTGGTAGCGGTGGCCTTTGGCTTTTTCCTCTTCAGGCCCTCGCTATCCCAGCAAGTTTTACCATGAAAAACATTGTTCTCTGCAGTGTCGTTGGAGCCGTGCAGCTGGAAGTGTCTCTCTCCCCAGCAGACGTTGGTGCAATAGAAGCTTTGACCTCACCCGCCCTGCCTGGCTACTAAACTCAGACACACCCACAGCGTGGGCCCAGCAGCCCCTGGGCCAGCTGGGCTCCAGGCCTGCTCCCAAAGCTGGGGAGTTTGCTCAGGGCCTCTCCAGCGCGGGCGCCTCAGCAGGCAGAGTCCATCTCGTCTGTGCGCTCACTTGGACGTCTGGCTGTGGCTGGACGCGGCCAGCGTCACCCGCGTGTTGCATTGCAGGGCGAGGGGATGTCACTAGGGGAGCAACCAGCCAGGGGCTCTGTGGCCCTTTGCTCCATGGGCTGGAGACTGGCTGGAGCCTGGGGGGCCCTGCTGGGACGGGCCCAACCCTCCAGTCCTGGGTGCAGTGAGGGGGGAGATGGGTCAGAGCCGCTGACAGCGACTCAGGAACCTGCTGTGGGGGGAGGGGCCTAACGAGCAGAGTCAGCGACGGGCCCCTCAAGGGGGGAAATGACCAACTGCCACCTGGGGGAGCCCAACTGTCATCTGGGAGGGATGGGGGGGAGCCCAACTGTCACCTGAGGGCGATGGGGGGGTATCAGCTATAACCCCATTGGAGGAGAACCCGGCACTACCTCAGGGTATGTCTACACTACCCTGCTAGTTCGAACTAGCGGGGTAATGTAGGCATACCGCAATTGCAAATGGAGCCTGGGATTTGAATTTCCCGGGCTTCATTAGCATAAGCAGGGCGCCGCCATTTTTAAATCCCCGCTTGTTCGAACCCCGTGCCGCGTGGCTACACGCGGCACGAACTAGGTAACCTAGTTCGAACGAGCGGGGATTTAAAAATGGCGGCGCCCCGCTTATGCTAATGAAGCCCAGGAAATTCAAATCCCGGGCTCCATTTGCAATTGCGGTATGCCTACATTACCCTCCTATTTCGAAATAGGAGGGTAGTGTAGACATTCCATGCCAGCCCCCATAGAGGGTAAGCGGGAGAAGGGTTTTTCTGCCCAGCTAGCCAGTGTCAGGGCAAAGCCCGGCTGTCAGCAGAGCAGAAAAAGGCCAGATCAAGCCTATGGAGGCGGAAATCCGAGCTGTCTGCCTCAGAGGGGTTGATGTAGAAAGTGGGGTTGCTGGGGCCTAAATGCCCATAGAAGTGCTCCCGATGTCCGCACAGCAGGGCTGTCCAATGGACTTCTTCTGGCTTCTCTGGCCTTAGGCTGGCTGAGCAGAACAGCAACGTTTCTGTGTTTTATCAGAAAAGATCCATCGCCCCGGACAGAGGAGACGCCGACAGACACGGGCGTCGCCGGGCTGCGGGGCAGGCGTCACTAACGCGCCCGTTGAAATGCAGAGCCGTGCGCTGACTCTCACTGATGATCCCAGTCCCGCGGCAGTGCTGGGAGCTCCCTGCAGCAGACGTGGGGTGACCTGCTGTCCTGTCCGGTTACACAGAGGGGCGTCCCCTGGCCCATGACTATCCAGCGCCAGTCATATTGCGCTGATGGAGCGGGAGAGGCCAGAGGCCAGAAGAGTGCAGGCCCTTGCGGACCAGTTCCCAGAACATGGGGGTGAGCAGAGACCTGACTCGGGCCCAAGTTTCCATTGAGGATGTGAACATGTGCCTGGGCTCATCGGTTAAATCGATCGGTTACACGCAGCCCCTCCCACCAGCGCTGCTGCCCCTGTATCATAGCTGTAAAGGGTGACCCCGGTGCCCCAGGTGCCGTGTCTGGCTTTATTGCTGCGGGTGCTGCATTTCACTTCTACAGACTGGCCGTCGATTTATTGCAGGCTGGATCCAGCTTCCAAGGAAGGCTCCTTGCAGATGGATCTTCAACAAATGGCCTGTATCCAAAGTCACCCACACATGGCCCAGGCGCTGCTTCTAGGGGTCCATGGTGCTGCTTGAGTTTTAGATTGTGTGTTAATTATATTGATTGCTTAAGAATCCCTCTCAATTACTTTAAGAGGCTATGTCTACACTACAAGGTTTTTGCACAAAAACCGGCAGAGCGTCCACACCTCAACTGCACTTTTGCACAAGAAAATCGGCAGAAGAGAAGGCTTTTTGCAGTGCAGTTATTCCTCTCCCCACGAGGAATAAGTCCTTTTTGTGCTACAGCTCTTGTGCAAAAAGGCAAGTGTGGATGCGCCATAGGGGTTATTGTGCAAAAACTGGCCTCCAGGGAAAAACACAGGTGGCCCTTGGACGCTCCATAGCAGGCAATCACAACTCTCTTGTTCCTGTCTGCTGGCCCCTCTGAGAGGTGCAGGCTCCCTGCACAGCCCATTTGGCAGGAAGCTTGCCCACAGCCAGCTGCCTTGCCGTGCAGCTCTCTGTTGGTGAAAATGGTAGAGGAAACAGGTGCCCAAACCTCCCCCCCCCCCCATATCCCTGCCAGGAAGCAGCCACAGGAGTCCCAGCCCCGCCCCTTACCTCCTGGGGCAGCAAGTGCCACGCACCATCGTGGTCAAGCTCAGAAATCGTGACCCTCCTCCAATTGGGGGGGGGAAGAGGAGTCACTGCGAGAACCCAGGGCAAAGTGTAGGAATGCTGACATCTACTTCTGCATGGCCATGTCCCTGACGGAGCGAGGTCACCCCGTCCAGACCATGGAACAAGCCCGGGCAAAGGTGAAGGAGCTCTTTCAGAGATATGTGATGGTGACAGAGCGAAGGTGGCACTCAGAGGCAGGACCACACACCTGTTCCTACTGTAGGGAGCTCCACCACATCCTGGGATAGAGGGAGCCTTCTTTCCTCTTCATCGTGGTGGACTCCAGGCTGGAGCAGCCAGTACTCAAGAGCCCAGAGCCTGTCCCCAAGCTGGAGGAGATGGAGAGGCAGGTCCAGTCCCCACCAGAGGAGGAGGACAACAACCAGGACAGCGGGACCATCACCTGCAGGGCCTGAGATCTGGAAGCTTCTCTCAGTTGTCTGAAGAAAGCCTCATCTACCTTATCCACCTGAACCGGTGGTCTATAGCAGACACTAACCACATCATTCCTGTTGCTTCCACCTCTAAACTTAACCCATAGACTCTCAACAGACTTTTCTCTCTATATGTATTGGAGCTCTGAGCAATCATACTGCTCTCTTAGGTACAGTGCAACTCCTCCTCCTTTTCTCCCCCGCCTGTTCTTCCTGAACAGTTTATACCCTTCCATGACAGTGCTCCAGTCATACGAGTCATCCCACCAAATCTCCGCTATTCCAAACAAATCATAGTTCTTTGACTGGGCCAGGGCTTCTAATTCTTCCTGTTTGTTTCCCAGGCTTCTTGCATTCGTGTACAAACAGTTTAGATAACCAGTTGCTCACCCTGCTTTCTCCATCCTATTTGTACCCTTTCCTTCAACAGAGAGGATGGACGAGAACACCACTTGCGCTTCGAATTCCTTGATCCTTCTTCCCAGCGCTACATAATCTGCTGTGACCCTTTCAAGGTCATTCTTGGCCGTATTGTTAGTTCCTATATGGAGAAGTAGGAAGGGGTAATGATCCGAAGGTTTGATCACTTTTGGAAGACTCTCAGTCACATCCTGAATGCGAGCTCCTGGTAAGCAGCACACCTCTCGAGATTCCAGGCCTGGATGGCAGATGGATGACTCAGTCCCTCTTAGGAGGGATTCCCTGACCACCACCACCTGTCTTCTTCTTTTGGGAGGGGGGGTCGTGGAACCCCCATCACTAGGACTACACATCCCATGCCTTCCGGTAGATGGTGTTCCCTCCTGATTTCTACCCTGAGAGATCCCTGCCAAAGCATTGTCCACAGTGCCTGTGGAGAAAATCTGAAAGTGGTTACTTACCTCTGCAGGAATGGGGGATACCTGAGTTGGCCTTCTTTTTCTTCTAGAAGTTACATGCTGCCAGTTTTCTTCCTTGTCCTGTACTGCCCTGACTGGCTCTTCAGACTGCTGTGCCTGCAGGATTAAACACTGCCTTCTATCAAGGAAGTCTTGATCCTCTCTGATGGAACAATGGGTCGATACTTGGGCCTGAAGTCCTCTAATTTTTTCTTCCAAAATAGGGATCAGCTTGCACTTAGTGCAGATGAAATCCCTTCTGTCTTCCGGGAGGAAGACAAACATGGCACACACTGTGCAGGTAGCAACAGCAGACCTATCACCATCCATACCTGCCTTCCTTCTGAGAGATTCCTCAGTTGTTTTTAAATGCCTCCTTGAAGGGCAGGAGTGCAGCAAAAAGATTTTAAAGAATGGCAAATGTCCCTCACCCCCTTCCCAACTCCCTCTCAAAACTCCCTGTTAGCAGTCCCTGTTCACAAGCTCCCTGGTTGCTGACTCACTTCTTTATAAAGCCCTGGACTACCTGATAGCCCCTCCCCGATTAAGGCTCAACCAATGAGCAGAGGCCTCTAGATTTCAAACCCTGATTAGAAGCTCACAGCTTCCACCTGCCAGCCACAGAACACACTCTGTGAGGGGGGGTAGGGGAAGGGAAAGGAAAAAAAAAACCCAAACAGCCAAACTCAAGCTCAGTACACAGCAAGAAACCCTCAAACACAAACACACACCACAGACAGCCACTTCCCTCAAGGGTCCTGTATTAGCTGTGTCCTTCACCTGGAGAATGCCCACTCCAAACTCCCTGTTAACAGTCCCTGTTGGCAAGGGACCTGCAGAAGAAGAAACAGAAACACACAAAACTGAGAAATGAGAGAGGGGTGTGTGCTCCCAATGGGATGTGGCCACCTTTCCTCCTGCCCCTCCGCAGGAGCTTCCCCCCTGTGAGCGCGTGCCCACCCCACTCCTCTCCTCCCCCCCGACCAGGCCAATGCGAGGGCAAGAAGGTGTCAGCCCCTGGGCCAGGCCTTTCCCCCCACCCACAGTCTACCACGTACAGTGCCCTGTCCCCCTGCCCTGAGGGTCCCCCTTATGCAACATCCCCTCTTCCCCTGGGCAGGGACTGCATGCCGTGATCTCCTTATCTGCATGAGAACAGCCCCGACGGTGGACCTCCCCACCCCAAACTGGTGTGCCACTGAATGGTAGCTGTTAGGGGTGGCCAGCTTCCAGAAGGCGATGGAGACCCACTTTTGGAGTGGGATGATTGACCGCAGGTGGGTGTCGCATCATTGGAGGGCGGGTGCAAGCCAGACACAGAGCTCCTGGCAGGTGGCCTTCTTCATGTGAAAGTTCTACATCCATTGCTGGTCGTCCCACCACTCCATGACACAGTCCGAGCTGGTCTCCAGCCTCCAGAATCTTCTGGGTATTGTGGGCTGGGACAGCCAGAGTGGAGCACCCACAGCCAGACAGAGTCTAATGAGGAAGATCTTGGGGTCCACCTCCATCTAGAAGAGGACCCCTGCTTGAAGCAGGCACTGCAGGGGGTGCAGTATGGCCCTAGGGGTCCATCGCATGCCCAGGGGCAGCTCCGGCTCCATAGCACAGGGCAGAATAGTGTAAACCTGTGTCGTCCCCCAAAAGCAAAGGGCAAACACAGCAGGCACTGCTGAAGCTTTGCTTGGCCAAAGCGGCTAGCAAGCAGGCAGGAGAGACAGAGAAGCAGCTGTGCAGGGGGGTCCTTTTAAGCGCGCGTCTCTGGAGGTCTCCAGCATCAGCACTTGAGAGCAACTGATGACCACTAGTCTGGCTAGAACCAGTTCTGGGTGGCTTTATAAACAGGCTTTATATATAATGTGTTTTGAGGTGTAGACGCGTTTTTGCGGAAGACATTTTGCACAAAAACTTTTGGGCAAAAGGCTTCTTCTGCAAAAACCCTGCAGTGGAGACAAAGCCAGGGTGTCTCATGCAACTACCAGAACGCCCACGGGAGTGATGGGCCTAACTCTCCTTGGCTGCCAAAGGGAGTCAGGCATCCAGCCTGCCTAAGAGCTCTAGTGTTTCCTACCATGTGCTGTATCACTAGGTAGCTCACGACCCTTTGTCATGCTGGGGGCTCTCGGGCCAGTGATGTTCCCACGGTCTCATCACTCAGTTTCCCCATACTGTTTCCCTGCTGTGTGAAGCATATTGAGCGCTATGCATGAGCTTGGTGTGGTTAACGTCAAACGCCCCAGCCAGGCCAGGCCTGCATTTACCAAGGTGGCTTTGGCTGAGTCTTGCTGCTAAATCCGGAGAGGGGTTTGCAGCAACATATTTGAGGTGTGTTTGAGTCTCAAACTTTTGGCACCAAATCAAGATGCTGTGGCCGGAGGTGGGGTATTTGGGACAGGAAACGGGGAGCAGTGATGAGCAGACATGAGGACAGGGCAGGGCAGAACAAAGAGTGGCCACGACATCCCTGCTGCTTCAGCCATAGAGCCCTGGTGGGGGCTGAGAGCAGGGTCAGCCTCTGGTTACACAACTTGGACAAGACTGAGCAGGGAGAGGGGCCTTCTGCCCTGAGGGGGCAGGTAGGAGCTGAGGGAGGTCGGGCTTTTCCTCGCCCTTCACTCTAAGGACAGAGCAGGGCGTGACCTTGGATTGTCCCCTCCCAACACCATCAAGACCAGAAGCCGCTGGGCTGTTATCACTTCGATCGGTTGCTTCCCCAGCCCCAAATGCTCCTGTCTCTCTGCCTTTTGCTGCCTGGTGAGTATCTGGGATCCCTGTGGTAACTCACAGGGGGCTGGGAAGATACAGAACCAAGAGCATCCCCTGGCCCAAGGATTGGCAAAGCCCCTCGAGAGGCAGAGAGAGGCACTGCTGGAGGAGTGGGACTGTCCCAACCTAGCACAAGGCCAGCACTTAGGTCAGGGCTGGGGCCAGCAGTCAGCCAGGAGGGACCATTGGCCCGTCCAGTCTGACCCGACAGCCCAGAGCAGAGACCTTCCCCCAGCTCCCTGCCCCCAGCCCAGTCACTGGTGTGTGACTCAAGCATCCCCAGAAAGGCCCCGGCCGGGCGGTGACTCCCCCACTGCCCCGGGGAGCCGGCGCCGGGTGAATCCCCCGCACGGGGAGAACCTGCTGCCTCCTTCCTCACTGGCCTTGGGCCAGACTCAGCGTCCAGCCCTGGCTCTGGCTCGGCCTGTCCCTGCCGCACTGAAGGGCCCGTCGGCACCTGGGGCTTCTCCCCGGGAAGGAGCTTAGACACCGAGACAGCCCGGCTGCCTGACCAACCCCACGGAGCTGCCCCAGCCCCGCCTGAGAGGCCTCTAACACCCCCCCCCCCCAGCAGCGTTTTCTGGCCCTGCCCTGCCCCCTCTGCACTTTGCCAGCAGCCTTTGAAACGGGGCCAGAACTGGGCTCAGGATCCAGGATCGGCCTCCCCAAGGCCTCAGGCTGGGGAAATCCCCCCCCCCCCCCACCGCCTGCTCCCTGCCCCCTCGTTACACAGCCCAGGGGCCCATCAGCCCGGCTGTCCCACGGTGCCCTGGGAGCTCGTGGCCAGTTACTGTCCCTGGGGCCTGAATCCTTCCCCGGGTCCCTGCTTCCCTATCCAGGCCCCAGGCTGCAGGGCGGCGGCGTTCCCTGGGGAGCTGGGACCTGGCACTTGGATGGATCCCACCCTTGGGGCGTCCCTGGGCCCAGCTCCCCACTCCAGGCCCATGGGGTCAGGCCGGGCTGGGCTCAGATGCTCCTGGGGTGTCCCTATCAGCTCTGGGTCCTGTCCCTCTCTCTGTAGTGAGTTCCCTGATGCTCTGCTGGGGAGGTGAGGGGCTGGGCTCAGCTGACAGGGAGGGGGATGAACTTATTCACTGCAGGGCTCTCAGCAGAGCCCTGTGCAGAGGAGCTCAGGGTTGATCTCCTGGGCCATGGGAACCCAGCAATCTGCCCCCATAGGAGTCCCTGGCACAGAGGTGAGCTTGGGCTCAGGGCTCGCTACAGAACCTGGCCCAGCCTTGGGGTTCCCCAGGTGGGATGGGCAGGGCAGGAACCAGGATTATGGTCATGAGGGGAGCCGAGCCCCCACCAGCTGCTCAGGGCGTCTCTCCACAGGGAGATTCCAGCCCAGCACTGACCCCACGTCCCCTTTCTGTCCCCAGCGCTGAGCCCCAGCAGCCAGGAGATCTGCTCAGCTCCCGGTGAGTCCAAATGTCTGTCCATCTGTCTGTCTGTCCCCACCGTGCCCTGCTCAGCACAGTGCTGGGAAGATGAACACGGCTGTGTGGGATCTGAGCAGGGCACCAAGGTCTCCCAGCTGATCCTTTCGTACCCCACCCGCCTGTGACCCAGGCCAGTGTGCCACATGGTGTCAGGGTCTTGTCCACAGCCCAGCCTGGCCCACTCCCAGGGCACAGGCCATGCGAAGCAGAGAGCACCACAGCTCTGACCCCAAGCGATTTACCTTCCCAGTGGCTCCCAGCCCCTCATGGTCTCAGGGCTGGGTCTGGAGCTCCAACCAGGAAGGGGGCTTTCAACGGGGTATGGCCAGGAGGGACAATTAGCTCACCCTGGCTCAGCTCCTCTATGTCCCGGGACAGAGGCTGTGCCCAGCGACCCTCACCCCAGCCTAGCAGAGGCTGGCCAAGCCTTTTCTTTGCTGACGGCCCAGGCATGGCAGTAGCTGAGGACACCATGGGGATGGGGAAAGCGACAGGCAGATAATGACCCGCCCAACAGCAGCAATTCCCCTGCGAGTCGAGAGCTGGGTCCCTTCTCCCTGACAATTCCCAGATCTGCTCCCTGCTGCTCTTCCAGAACCCTCCGTTAGCCTGGGCCTCCTGGGCCAGCTGGGAGTTTGGGGGCAGGGAGCGGGT